>NW_023270415.1:22870641-22976445 GCF_011800145.1 Mirounga leonina | reverse complement strand
TTTTTTTTTCCCCGTAATCGCGAGCCCCGCAAAAAAGGCCCCCTCTTAACCCTCCCCCCCCCCCCGCCCCCCCCCCCCCCTTTTTTTTTTTTCAAAATTTTTTTTTTTTTTTTTTTTTTTTTTTTTTTTGCTTTAATAGAGGCTCTGAGCAGAGGGAGAAAGAGTTGTAGGAAAAGGAACTCTATTTTTTACATTCAGAACTCTCCATGATGGTACATCCTGGTATCTAGTGGACATCAGTGCAGAAAAATATTTGCAAGCCTTCCCCATAAGATTCCCAAAGCACATATTTATAGATATTTTGCTAGCAAGTGGGAATTTGGAGGGCCCCTTCCTTTCAGAAGGACTCCTGCCCTCTGAAAACCAGGGCTATGTCTGTGGCTTAAGCTCATGGCCCAGGGGAAAGCTTCTCCTCCTTTCCAAGGACAAACTCACATCTTATCCCAGGTACCAAAAACTGCAGTAATGGGACCAATCAAGTGTGTATTTATATTTGTACCTAACGCATCCCAAGTGTAACAGTGATTTCAGGTCAAACAAATCTCCCGTCACTTGGGATGATGAGTGGGTGCCTTGCAGAGTGTGGCAAGAGTGACCCAGCATCCTGCTTATGCAGAACCTTCTTATCTAAGTCTCTTGGGGAAGGGAATGTCCTGAGGGTCTTGGGAATG
Source organism: Mirounga leonina (assembly GCF_011800145.1). Lineage (NCBI taxonomy): Eukaryota > Metazoa > Chordata > Mammalia > Carnivora > Phocidae > Mirounga > Mirounga leonina. The sequence goes on along the minus strand of NW_023270415.1, from coordinate 22,975,774 downwards.
TTGACTATCCTAACACTTCAGGATAAGTTTGAAGAAGGGATGTTATAGACCTGTTAAAATTTTTTTTCATTTTTCCTATCCCAAATCTAAAGGCTGTGTTTCTACCTAATTCCTCAACATTGAGGTATTGGCTTGTACGCTGACACACTGACATTTTCATGCTTTTATTAATTAGCAATTAATGCCAAAAGTGACGAGCAGGCATTTACAAAGAGGCCAATTAAAGACTACATATTGTCAAAATGCCTAAAATCCAGAAGCCCAGCAGGCAGGAGAGTCTCGGCAAGCAATGCCCCACTGAGTGATTGTTCTTGTTCAAATCCTCTAAGTATGAAAACTTGTCAAGCTGCCTTGAAAATACTTGTTCCCAGGTTGGTAGTGGTAGAGTTAATGCAATCTTCAAGTTCATGAGGAACATTTTTTCAGAAGCAAAAGCATTTAATATATACATCGGTATGTCAGTTTCAAACACTGCTGAGAGTTTCTCTCCTGTAATTAAAAGAAAAACCTAATTAGGCCAAATAATCCAAATAAATTAGATACTTATAAGTAAGTAAAGTCCACATTCTATGATATAGCCTATTTACAAAGAACGTTGCAAGTGAGATTGAACATACCGGGGTCGATAGACCCAGAGTTACATTTTCAGCTGTAATAGTCATGTGACCTGGGTAACCACTCTGAATTTGTTTTCCTATTTATAAAATTTAAATGGTAACACATGTCTCATTGGGTTGGTGTGCTGATTTGATATACAGCTGGATATTTTGAGGCTAACTTTTCCTCCTTGCGTGTTTCCTGACCTCATCTTCCTCATTCTTCCTATCAGTTCCCACAAGTGACTGGCTTCTTCAACTTCCTCTGGGCAGGTGTCAGGGAAGGAGGGAAGCAGAATTAGCCTGAGAGATTCTGTCTGGATTTATTTTTCCAAGAGCATAAGCTCATAGGAGAACTTACAGGTTTTGCCAAAGGGAATAAAATGAAGAAAGGGGTGTGTGCCAAAGGAAAGGATCTGGAAAAACTTGAAGAAGGATTTCTCTCAGTCTACTACACCAGTATCCTGGGATGTGAGAGGAACAGAGAGGACTGTGGATTCTAGAAGCCAGTGGTGTTCATGTTGCTTTCTGGCAGTGTCCACTGAGGCAGCAAAACCCCGGAGAGGAATGACTACATGGTAGATGAAGGCTGATGAGGCCCCGGGAAGCTCCACAGTGGTTTCCAGTGACCCAAAAGTAGCTTGGTAGCCCCTGAGAACCACTGCAGCAGAGAAGCTATGTGGGTAAGAAGGATGCATGGGGGAACCGGCGAAAATGTATGACTGATGAGCAAAGGTTCCCCCCCACTCTGGTTCTTGGTATGCTCTCAGCACAGTATCACAAAATTCTGGATGGTAGGGGAGAAAACCCAAGAATGACTGACATTAAGTTTCCTGCCAGCCAGAGGGATGGGCATGAAAATAAAGTTTAAATTATTTAAAATAAAGATAGGAACTATTTCATGCATACTTAAATATATGGAATGAGATCTGTATTACCTCATATGTAAAACATTCAGTGTTACCTCAGGTATATGGAAGATACTCAGTTAATATTAGCTGTCATTATTTATCAATTGGCATTGACAACTATAAAAAGGATAATGAAAAAAAATCCTCGAATATGAGACCATATTCTATGAGAGACAAGTTTGGATATATCGGTACAATTTTCTCTGAACCTGAACTTGGAACTCATTCCCCATTATAATACTTAACTGATTACCAGAATGGTTGAGATACACTTTAATGTGCTAGAGGAGGGGAGAATAGGATCAGTGATCAGATAAAACTGTGCGTTCTGGATTCAGTACTTTAGCCTTATTTAACTGGGTAGGGACAAAGCCTTATTCCCTGGAGCTACACACACATTCCAGGGTTGTTGGACTGTTTTTGTTTTGCTTTTAGTGTTTAAACTCTAGTGATGGAAATCTCAGATGGGATAAATAATACATTTTGGGGTAAACACTGCCTTTGACTGACTGCTTTGGTGAAAAGCAGCATTGAATTGAGATCTAATGGGACTTGGCTCTCGGCTATGACCTTGGAGCTCTATGAGTCAGGCTGAGCTGAGCATGCGGGTGAGGGCAGCGGAGATGCCTTCAGTGTCAAGCAAGGGAAAGCTGTTGCCTTCCACTAGAAGCAACAATCCCAGGATGTCAACCCTCTCAGTCAGGGTCACCAAGAATGACAACTCACACTCACACAGGCCCTGATGGAGCAACACCGTCCTCACACAGAGACAAAGCAGGATCAGCCTTAATAGTGAGTGTCAGCCCCCCATGGGCAGCGGGGCTCATCTTGCAGCTGACACGGGAAGATGGTTTCTGTTGCAGGCCAAGGACTTTGTTCCTCCCCTGCCAGGAACAGATAGAGCAGTGGGATGGGTCAGGCGCCTTATGATGCCCACAATGAAGCAGAACAAACCCAGAACATGGAACCCAAACAAACAAATATGCCCGACATCGGCTGAGAGTGCTCTTTATCTCTCCATAAGGAAATGTTCCAGGCCCAGGACATATTGTTATGTAACCGTTCAAAGATCAAAAGACTACTCCTGTGACTGCCTTTCCTAACATGTTGTTTCTAGCAATGGCTAGTGTATCCTTAACCCATTGTTGTTGATCTCTCTGCAAGTAGCCTCTTGCCTGCCATTGTCCTTTAACTTCTCAATCTTTAGAATTCTTAGAATTGGAGATTTGTTTGGGCAAAACATATATCAGGCTACCCAAACAATTTTGGCTTTTCATCCCAGGCAGAGAAGAAATTACAGTTTTTCTATTTGAATTCCAACATTTGCCTAGTTCTAGTAGGCTGGGATAGGAATTCTCTCCTGTGTGCTGAGCAAGGAAAACCTGGGCAAAAAGGCTGAGGAGAAAGAGGTCATCTTTGGCCTTCTCCAGGGCTCACCCCCATGCCAAGTCCTAACCTCCAGAGGTCCAGGTTCCTCAGAAAGCCTTCAGTTGTCTTTCTAATACAGGGATTCACTGTGTGCCTAAGGTGGACCATACATTTGGTTTGCCCGGGACAGCCTTTGTCTGCTTGTCAGATTTTTCCTATTTCACCTTCCAAGTGTCACTATCCCTTTTGCTCTTCAAGATGGCAAGCAGCTAAATTACTTCATTGCTGCTAATAATAAACGCTTGTATTGCAGATTATAAACATACCACCTCTATGATAATAGATGAATTTGCCCCACATTTTTGGCTGTCTCAGTGAGGGGAGGCACATGACTATTCTTTAATGTCCCAGAATCCAGGGTTTCTTTATGTCCTGCTAATAGTGCCACATTCAAAAGGAGCCCTGTTTGTGTTCCCTCTCTTGCTGTGTCTGTCAAATAAAATCTTAAAAAAAAAAAAAAAAAAGTACGAGAGCCTCTAATCCCAAAAGTGGCTCTGATAAGAAAACTTTAGTAATACAGAAGGGATGGGATTAATGGACAAGTAAGGAGGTAAGATAAGGCCTTCTAGAAAAGCCAGGGAACTGCTCTCATTTCCTTGAATGATCATAAAGTTTCAGCCCAAACCTAGGAAAGTAAAAGCCAAACTTCAAGCCAAACTTTTAACGTCTAAATCATAGACATGAGGGGAAGAATGGCTTTCTCTTGGTCTCTCTCAGTCTATCAAAACCTCAACTTCGTGAGGTCGCCCTGTTAGGCAGAGTTGCATGAAACCAACAAGAACACTGGCAACTTTCAAAGGTTTCCTTGACGCCAAATGGTAAATTCATTGGAGTAGAAGTGGAAAAATATAAATGATGAAGTGTAGTGGTTAGGGGTACAAGTTTCTGAATGAGAGACAAAGTTTTAAATTTTAGCTCCACCATTTACTGGTGCTCTTGGTCAATTTACTTAAATCTCTGAGCCCCTTTTCTCACCTGCAGAACAGTTAGTGAAAAAGACAAATAATGTCATTCAATTATTTTAAAAATAGTTTTGAACTTGCAGACCCCTGAGAGACACTCAGAGATACCCAGAAGTCCCTGACCACACTGAGAACTGCTGACCTAACCCTAAGACTGTGATAAGGATTAAACGAGGTAATACACGATGAGGATTTATCACAATGCTTACTGCATAATAGAATTGCAATAATGTTAACTATAGTTCAGTTTAGTTACTGTTGGTCACAAAAACTCTTAACAATATTGAGGTGAGATTTTACCATAATGATGCTGGGCATGATGATGCTGTGGCCCAGAAGTTCACCAGTATGCCGCCAGGTCAATGTATCTTCTATTATATTTCCTGTTCAAAAGTGGACTTCAAAATATGCAGATGTTGGGGTTACAAGGTTATCATTTCATCTCTTTCTTTTTTTAGCGAGAAAGAGAGAGAGAGCAGGCGCACACATGCTGGGGATAGGGGGTGGGTGGGACAAAAGGAGAGGGAATTTTTTTTAAGATTTTATTTATTTATTTGAGAAAAAGAGAGCACTCAGGAGCAGTGGGGGGAGGGGCAGAGGCAGAGGGAGAAGCAGACTCCCTGCTGAGCAGGGAGCCCAATGCAGGGCTCAGGTCATGAGCTGAAGGCAGACTCTTTTTTTTTTTTTTTTTTGAAGGCAGACTCTTAACTGACTGAGCCACCCAGGCACCATGAGAGAAAAAGAGAATCTGAAGCAGGCTCCATGCCTAGCGCAGAGCCCGACATGGGGCTCGATCTCACGACCCTGAGATCATGATCTGAGCTGAAATCAAGAATCAGACACTTAACCAACGGAGCCACCCAGGCACCCCCATTTCATCTCTTTAATATTATACTTTTATATTCTATTTTATGGAATAAAATGTAATCTTAAACATAATTTGTAGCTTATTGTAGAAAATTTGAAATGTGATGCAATGTAGAAATTAGAAATGCAAAAAATAACACCACATTCAAACTCAGCTATTGAAAGAAACCACAGCGAACATTTTGGTGGATTTTCTGCTGGTCTTTTGTTTCTATGCAAACATATGTCGTTTAGGGCTGTTTATAACATACAAAAATAATTTTGTTTCCACAGTTAATTTATATGTATGAATTAGCAAACTCCTAAAACTAAAAATTAATTTGGTTTTACCACAGTTTCAATGATCTAATTTCTGATTTCAGAACTTGTCAGAATGCCCTGCTTTATGTCTTAATTCAGCATGAAGATGGAGCACCTCTCCCTCAGTCCCATATGTGGACACAAGTCACTTATATGGATTCATAGCATGACTAATAACCAGTGAATGGAAAGTGAGGTAGCTGTCTACAGTAAAACCTGACATACAGAACAGATAATAATAAATGATGATAATAATAATAATTTATTAATTATAGAAATTCACAATGAAAATTTTTGTTTAGATTTCTATATATTTAACAAAATTCTCCTAAATATTTTACTTATTTTTAAAACTTTTTATTTTTAAAAAAATTTTCATATATATTTTATTTTAAAAACTTTATAATATATACAGTTTCCTAGAAAGCTACTAATTGCAGTCACTGTTTACTAAAGATTCACTAAACAATGATTATTTTAAGTGATTTATTTATTAAATGATTAATTAAGTGTCTACTACATGCCAAGAGCTGTGCCAGGCCCTCTGGATTCAATGGTGAGGACAGGAACCATCATGCCATCATGGAGCTTACAGCCCCAAAGGGAGAGAGAATAAACAAGTGAATACAGAAATAAACAAAATTAAAAATTGTGATGTTTCTGAGGAAAAAAAGAACAAAGGTAAGTTACAGGTCACACAGAAGAAACTACTTCAGATTGAAAGGTTAGGGAAACCTTCTCTATGGAGATGACATTAAATTGAAAGCAAAATAATAAGTGGTATTTTGTACAGTAAAAACTGGGGAAAGAGGACAAAAGTCTGCCCAGGGATGCTGAGGTGATAAAAAGTTGGGTATCCTGGCCCGACCCAGAGAAGGTCCTTTGCTGGAATGATGTGTGAGCCAGGGCTTCATGGATCATGGGCCTGGACTGGATTGTTTGGGGACCAGATCATGTGGGCCTTTGCAGGCTCTTATAAGGGGGTTGAAAACCATTCTAGGTGGGATGGAAAACCATTGATGGTTTTAAGGAAGAGAGTGACAGAATCTGGTATTTAGCAATCTGGGTAGAGCTGTGCATGTGAGAGTTGACCTAGCTCAGAGAGGGTAGAGGCAGCAGGTATGGAGAGAAGTAGAGGAAGCAAAGCTGTGCTTTGAAAACAGAATGGACAAGACTTACTGATGGCCTGGGGGTGGCATGTGAAGAAGTGAATGGAGCAAGCACAGAATTTAAGTTTCTATTTTACATAACTGGTGGATGGAGGTGCCATTTACAGGATGGGAAGTGCCAAAGGAGAAAGCTTATTGCAGGGAAAGATTAAGAGTTCATTTTGGGACATGCTGTTCTCATACTCATCATCCAGGACATCCGAGCTCCTCATAGATGTGGCTCTACATAGGTCCCTGCCTCCCTGAGGGTGGCTGGAAAACATGCTGCCAGGTAGCAGAATGCTGAATGAATTTGTGGTGATTTATGGCTGGTGGTCAGCAAAATGTTGGGTGACATTTACTGTACTAGGATTCTGTTTTGAGTGGCAGAAAACCAACTGAAACCACTTACTCAACAAAGGGAATTTATTGCCTCATGTATCTGAAGAAGTCAGGACTGCCCCAGGTACAGCTGTGTATTCAAGTGTCCAAATGATGTTGTTCTCTCCTCTTTGTCTCCCTCAGTCTCTCTCCATCTGTCTCTCTCTACTTTGGTCTTTCTACTTTTCTTTCTTCTGTACTGCTTCATTCTTAGGCTCCCTCTTCCTGATGGTAAATGACTTTTAGCTTCAAATGTTCATAGTGTCCTCAGAGTTCACAATCTCAAAGGCAGTATCAGAGCCTCTGTCCCAGGGCCCACATAATCATGTGCTCATGAATTCCAGTCACCATGGAATGGAGTTCCCTGGACACTCTGGATCACATGTTCACTCCTGGGCAGGGCAGAGTTGCCTCCACTAGAACCACAAGAAATAGGTTCTGCAAAGACAGTGGTTGAGTTCCCAGAGCAGGAGAAATACTGGGCAGGCTACAAACCAGTCAATGACAAGAAACAATGACTTTATTTTCAGAATTGTTATTTGCAGCTCTTCTCTTTGGCAGGAATTGCATTGCCAGACCAGTTGTCTATTAAAGGCAGGTCATGACAAATCCTTGTCCTCTATATGTACAACAATATTTATATTTCCAATAGTAGGAAGCATGCAACCACTGCATCCAGAGGTGACATCAAGTGATCAAGGTATAAATTAAAAAGAATGGTGGAGGGCGCCTGGGTGGCTCAGTTGGTTAAGCGACTGCCTTCAGCTCAGGTCATGATCCTGGAGTCCCGGGACCGAGTCCCGCATCGGGCTCCCTGCTCAGCAGGGAGTCTGCTTCTCCCTCTGACCCTCCCCCCTCTCATGTGCTCTCTCTCATTCTCTCTCAAATAAATAAATAAAATCTTTTAAAAAAAAAAGAATGGTGGAAAAAAGGACGCTAAAGAAATAATAATCTGAAGGAACAGTGGGGAGTATATTGAGGAATATAGATGCAGTAAGTAGAAAGTTGATGATTGTTGGAGCTGGATACATGGAAGTTTATTATATCATCCAATTTATTTGAATATGTTTGAATTTTTCCTTGATAAGAGGTAAAAGTTTAAAAAATGGGGGAGGTTGGCTATGAGTAATGACAGAATACATCATCTTTTAAATGACAACTGGAAATTATTGTTTTGTGTTTCAAGATGTCATTCTTCCCAAACTCCTGAAATAGCATAACACTATGGGCTTGGTATGGAAATCAGATGTGAACCTGTAGTAAAACCATCAATCATAGCCCATAATTAACCAATTATCTAAGTCAAAGGCTAAGGTTTAAAAAAAAAAAAAAAAGGAAAGAAGAAAACTGCAAATAACCTTGTAGTATTCTCAGTAGATTCCTCTAAAAGAGGAAAATATATGATAGTTGCCATAATGGAAATGCCATGCATTAGGCCTATCTGCTCCTTGGCTAGAATTTTGAAAGGATTCCAGGATTGTAGTCTATTAAAAGGAGACACAAATTTCAAGTGGAATGCATTAAGCTATTGAGTTTAATATCTTGTGAACACCAAAGATTTCCTTATTTTATTTTATTTTATTTATTTGACAGAGAGAGAGACACAGCGAGAGAGGGAATACGAGCAGGGGGAGAGGGAGAGGGAGAAGCAGACTCCCCGCGGAGCAGGTGGCCCAATGAGGGGCTCGATCCCAGGACTCCGGGATCATGACCTGAGCCAAAGGCAGACGCTTAACAACTGAGCCACTCAGGTGCCCCAAAGATTTCCTTTTTAAAATTACACAGACTGTACTTTGAGTTCCACCCATAGGGTTGAGAAGAAACAACAACAACAACAACAACAACAACAAAAGACTAGTATCCACACTTTCACAGCAGTCCCTTGGTGGTTCTAGAGATGAATCAATCTTTCAAGGCACTTTATTTAGCTTAAGCCTTTTAATTCACTCCATCACAACAGTGAGCAATACCCAGATCCAGTAAGGAATTCTACAAAGTCCATACCCCTTAACCTTGGTTTATACAGTTGGGTAAATAAATTTCCAAGGTGTCAACTAAGAATAATCTCAGCATCTCTATGACCTTACCTCATCAACTTTATACCTTATGTATCTTTTTTTTTTTTACTATATCCAGTGGCCAAACTCAGGTCTTCTGAGATGAGCTTATTATTTTTGCTATACTAGAAAAGATTTAGAAAACAAGAGGTTTAACATTATATTTCAAGTTTAATAAGCTTACAGGTAGTTTCTTTCCATTTTTATTTTGTATTCCACCCCACCAACTTGGCTATGGTATATAAAGCTGGCTATTGTATATAAATTGTGTGTATGTGTGTGTGTGTGTATGTGTGTATAAGCTAAAAGAGAAATATACACATACCCCTATATTAAAATAGTGCCTAGCATGTTACAAACATGTTACTTTCTAAATTTGAACCATTTTCCCCTCAATAAATGCTTGTTGATTTGACTTTATTTGTATAAACATATTATGAATAAGGAAGCATCAAGTGTGATTTGCCTTATCTGACCGACTGGCTATATGAACCCAAGGGAAAAAAATAAAGTCAGGAAATGTCCTCTGAGGGCGCAGTCTTGGTCAGATGACAAACCTTCATGCTCATTCTCAGTTCCACCATATTGATTGGAAACAGCACCTTAGAGGTGCTGTTTTTGCTTGGTAATTGATATGGTTGGTATATCCAGAGAACTTTTGAGCCCTGGGCACAGATTTTCACATTGAAAAATAAGAAAATGAAGAGGTCCCAGTCAAATCCCCTGAGTGGGGATGCTCAGTCCAGTCAGGTGTGATGTAGCCACACTGCAGGCATGTGTTAAGTTGATAAATGGGTCCCTGAACCGAAGCATTTGCTTCTGTGCTACATTTGGCACCAAATCCTTCCCAACTTAGCAATTTCAATTCCTTCCATTAAACTCTCCATGTTCATCTCTTGTTTTTCTGACCATCTGTGCTCAGAGTCTTTTATCACAAAATTCACATATATCTTTGCTAAACTAAACAAATCAGTTTTTCTATATCAAAGAAAGAGACCTGTTTCAAATTCCCCAAATTCTGTAGAATAAGAGCAGAAGGCTTAGTGTCTGTCTCCTTTTGGACCTAGATTAGCTGGTGGATCGAGGCCATACATTTTTGGAACATCATTGTTTCTCACCAATTTTATAACATATAGCTCCTTCCTCATATTTTTAAAAACAAGAAATTATGAAGAAAGATATTATGGCTCACTTTTTTTTTTGCTCAAAAGATTTGAGATTCATAATTGCACCAACTAGCCAGTAGTTCCTAATGCAAAATATTACACACTATAGACACTTAAAAATAATTTTTTGAATGAATTAATAAGTGAACATTGCATATTTCATTGAATTACAGCTATTTTTTAAAATACCTAACACAGGGGGCGCCTGGGTGGCTCAGTTGGTTAAGCGACTGCCTTCGGCTCAGGTCACGATCCTGGAGTCCGGGGATGGAGTCCCGCATCAGGCTCCCTGCTCGGCGGGGAGTCTGCTTCTCCCTCTGACCCTCCTCCCTCTCCTGCTCTCTGTCTCTCATTCTCTCTCTCTCAAATAAATAAATAAAATCTTTAAAAAAATAATAATAAAATAAAATACCTAACACAGGCCTAACACATAGTAGGCATCCAATGAATGCCAGGTAAAATTATTATGCAAATTTGAACAACTGGATAAAACAGCTATAAATCAATGACTTTATTCATAAAGGTATTGACTTAACAACTATTTGTTCAGAATCTACTCTTTCCCAAGGACAGTGCTAATACTGGCTAAAATAGAAATGCAATGCAATTCCTGATCTTGTGGAGTACATGGTGTGGGTGCAACAGATATTAATTCAATATTTACACTTAGGATTGTGTGATACAGAAAATACTTTGTTGTATGAGAAAGCATTACAAAGAAAAATTCTGGATACTGGAGATGAACAAAGCCTCAAAGAAAACTTTCTTGCAAAAGAGATGTTTAATCTACAATCTAATAGATAAGCAGGAAAGATAGTTGGGAATAGGGTATAATTGACATATTGTTCTTGACAAAATGTTTAATCTGAATCTAATCTTGAGAAAGAAATCAACTAAATCAAGATTGTGTGAAGTTTTTCAAAACAGAATGTTGGTGGGGAAAATGACTAAGATAAAATGGAGTTCATATTATAACTAGTTGTGTTAGTTATCTGTTGTGTATACAAAATTACCACCAAACCTAGCAGCTTAAAACAGTTTATTATCTCATTAACATTTATTATCTCACACGGTTATGAGAGTCAGGAATTCAGGAGCAGCTTAGATGTGTGGTTCTGGCTCTGGGTATATCCTGAAGTTGCAATCAGGGTGTTATTTAGAGCTGTAGTCATCTGAAGTAGGGGTCAGCACACAGCAAGCTCCATCAATCTCTGTCACATTGTCTTATGTTTTTCTCCTCCTCCTCTTCCTCCTCCTCCTCCTTTTTCTTCTCTCTTTCTTATCCTCCTGTCTTCCTTCTTCTCCTTTTCCTCCTCCTCCTTCTTTTTTACCTCCTTTAAAATATGGAAAAACTATTCTAGGGGTGCCTGGGTGGCTCAGTGGGTTAAGCAGCCAACTCTTGATTTTGGCTTATGTCACAATCTCAGGGTCATGAAATCAAGCCCTGCATCAGACCCTGCACTAGGTGTGGAGCCCACTTAGGATTCTCTCTCTCCCTCTGCCCCTGCCCCCACTCACACTCTCTCTCTCCCTCTAAATAAATAAATAAAATCTTTAAAAAATAAACAAACTATTCTAGGTTTGAGTGCCATATAACAACAGGCCATGCGAGGGACTTGGCCCATGCACTATAGCTTTCTGACCCCCGATCTGAAGGCTTGAATGGGACTACAAGACCCAAGTGTCTCATTCATATGGTTGTTGGCAGGAGGCCTCAGTTCCTGACCGTGTGATCCTCTCCATACAGCTGCTTGAGTGTCGTCATGTCAAGGCAGGGGTCTTCCCCCAGAATGGTGGATCCAAAAGCAAGAGCAAGGAAGAAGTCACAATTCCTCTTATGACCTAGTCTTGGTATTCATACATGGTCATTTCTGCCACATTAGAAGCAAGCCATTAAATCTAGCTCACACCCAAGGAATGGGGGACCCACTTTTATTTTATTTATTTTTTTTAAGGGGACCCACTTTTAAAGGGAAGGATTATCAAAACTTTGTGGACAAATTTTGAAATTAACACAACAAACTTGTCCTCTATGATTCTCATCATACTCTTAATGGTGAGGAAAAGTTAGAAAACAGCACTGAGCACTTAAAAAATTTACCTTCTTTACTCCAAATAGCTTTTGTAGTTAAGAAATGAAGCAGATGATACATGAAAGCAAAGATCTCTTTTAAAGAATCTGTAATATTGGGGAGCCTGGCTGGCTCAGTTGGAAGAGCATGTGACTCTTGATCTCAGGGTTTTAAGTTTGAGCCCCATGTTAGGTGTAGATATTAAATAAACTTTAAAAAATAAATAAGAAAATAAGGTGTCTATAATATTGTTATCTTATAACCAAATTGGAGTTGACCTCCAAGTCTGAACCAATGATAGCATGAAAACTGATAAGGGAAAGAAAGGTGAGTTAAAATGTCCCTTTTAAGGTGATTGTGCCTGTTGACGCTGCAATGAAAATCATACTATTGTTCTGAGGCCCAGTGGCTATAATGTATATTGTGGTGCCATCTAGAACACAGAGTGTACATAATGGGTGCTGATTAAATCCAGTATTATTTCAACAAAAAATTATGGCCAGTATTTAAACCTTTATGACTCTGGATGATCACTGGAAACTAGCAGGTTTAGATGTTACCTTCACATCCAAATTAAAAGTATAAATCACCACAAAATAAATGATAGAAGGAGCAACGTTATTTTGTCCTTGTCACAGCAGGTTTATTGCATTGAGAAGTATGCCTGCATTTACAAATGGACTAAGATACTGGTTTTGTGCCCAGAGTGTGTGGTCTCCCTATTAATGACATGGTACTTTAAGAACTCCAGAGCAAGTAAGCTAATACTAACTTTATTATTGTGGGTTTTTCACATCAGTAGTAGAGGACGTAAAGCAGTCAGAATTCAAATATGTTTAGAAAACACATATATATTTTTTGTTAGTATTAGTTATGAACACAAAACTACTTGCCTTCTACATCAGGGATTTTAACTATAATACCGAATTAACAGTGGTAAAGTAAATGACTTTTTTTAAAAAAAAGATTTTATTTATTTATTTGACAGAGAGAGAGACAGTGAGAGAGGGAACACAAGCAGGGGAAGTGGGAGAGGGAGACGTAGGCGTCCTGCGGAGCAGGGAGCCCGAAGGTGGGTTCGATCCCAGGACCCTGGGATTATGACCTGAGCTGAAGGCAGACGCTTAACCGACTGAGCCACCCAGGTGCCAAAAGTAAATGACTTTTAAAAGTATTTTTGAAATTGTTGATTCTTGTGTGATTGAACAATGACCATCATCAAAGGGCACTTTGACCTCAAGGCCTCTGCTGACCATTTTCACCATGTTTAAAAATGATCAACTCTAACTCCAAATTGTACTAAAGTGAGTAATTTGTCACATTCATATTAGGTACATTAATAAGCTCTAGGGGGGAAAAGACATTTTACAATTGTTATGTTTAAGGTCTCCACAATTATTACAAGGGAAACCTTTCTCCTTGACGATACCAGCAATTACTTTTTAAAAATACTTTTTAAAATAATTCACAGATCTCTTCTTAAAGGATTCTTACATAGCTAAAGGCTCTAGTAGCAACATTTCTCAGATTTTTCTAAGGTTCTTTGGAGGGTAGTAAACAAGGAAACATCCGTTTGATATGTTATTATATTTTAACCAGTCACAATATGCTATTATGACTTTCAAAACTCAAAATATTTCTCCAAGGCAAAAATCACTGGAGCAATGTGATAAGCCCAGTTGAGATATATATAATAAATCAGAACAAAGGTCACTTTTTTCCTAAAATAATGAGCAACACTGCCCATTGATGACTTCAGCTTCTTGGAAACCATTAATCAAATTGCAGCATTGCCCCTTCACTGCTCAAATATGATGGTGCTAGAAGAAACTGATAATTGAGTCCTTTTGAAATGGAAGAGCATTTCAAATAAAGGAATTGAAATATAAAAACTAGAGATGTCTTTGGCTCCAACAATTTTCTCTTTGACTTCAGGACTTTGCCTCTATTATCAGCAAAGTTGTTAAAAAAAAAAAAAAAACAGAACCAATTTCTTAGACATCTTTCGGAAAATGAAGCTGAGACTGGTTGAAATCTTACGAGATGGCTAGCCAAGTGAATGTTTTCAGAGGAATTTGTGTATCCTTGCTTTGTCTGCTTTGGCGTTTCTGCTGCAACCTGAAATCCAAGGGGTGATCTGTGGAAAGCTTGGGGGAGCAGTCCTGCTCTCCTGATATTTCTAGCACTGGAAAATGAGGTGATTTTAGTTTTTTGTAGCATTCCTTTTCCTTTTGAATGGCTTCTGTTTAATATCACATAGTTTTGAATAAAAACCCTTCTTTCTAAGGATAGTTTCACTATCAAAGTTAAGGTCCAAGAGAGGGAAAGGCTGTCACTGGATTGTGTTAAGGATAAATGAAGAACTGAACACACTAACCTTTTTTTTTTTTTTAAGATTTTATTTATTTATTTGAGACAGAGAGAATGAGAGACAGAGAGCATGAGAGGGAGGAGGGTCAGAGGGAGAAGCAGACTCCCTGCCAAGCAGGGAGCCCGATGCGGGACTCGATCCAGGGACTCCAGGATCATGACCTGAGCCGAAGGCAGTCGCCCAACCAACTGAGCCACCCAGGCGCCCATGAACACACTAACCTTTGCTCACATCGTCATATGCCCTCTCCTGATAAAGTGTGATGATGTCATAAACAACACTCTATGAGAACACTGTACAATGAGGCCAGAAAGTTGTTGGACTAGGAGGGAGAGAGTTTTGATTTATATAAAAATACTCTGGTGGTTATCACGAGTAATGGCAAACTTTATATAGTAAAGAAAAAAAGAAGCATGTGGTGTTTTAATGGGCTTTTGTAAAGCATTTTTAAAGCTCATTTGAATTTACATTAGTACTCCTTGAAAACTGCCAGAAGCTTGATAAATGAGCATCTTAATAAAGTTAAATTGTGGCCAGTGTGAAATGACAATATCATGTATTTTGTAAAATTATTGCCTGTCAATTTGTAGACTGCAATTCTACACAGGGTCGAGGATTAAGGAAAAAAGAGGGAAAAACGGAAAGAGGTACCTCACAGAGGACTGGAACACTGTAAATCATTTAGTTCTGAATTCTTTAAAATTGGAACTTAGAAACTTATGAAGGATTTGTAGCTGTGCTTGGAAAATAATGAAATATATATATATTTTTTCACCATTAAATTACCCATAAAAGATATGTAAAGTGAATAAGCTGATACTGCTACAACTTTGTCATTTCAGCATTATTATAAAAGAAGTTTCAAGTTCAAAACAATGAATAATAGTGAAATTTTTAAAATAACCATGCCACATTCCAAAGAGTGCATTTTAAACATTACAACTAATATCCGGTTTTCAATGGCACTGTTCCATTTGTTTATTCACTCATATTGTCTGTCAGTCAGTCATCATGGAATATTCTGAGCCTCTACTATATGCCAGGCTCCATTCCAGTCACAGATGATAATATAAGACAGTGGTAGGCAAGTTGGATGTGGTTCCTGTCTGCATGGTGTTTATATTCTGGTGAGGGAGCAAACAATCAGCCTATCATAAACACACACACACAAAGAAAAAATGTGTAGTAGTAAGTGGAAAGAAGGAATTAAGCAGTGATTTGAGAGAGAGACT
This sequence comes from Mirounga leonina, assembly GCF_011800145.1. Taxonomy (NCBI): domain Eukaryota; kingdom Metazoa; phylum Chordata; class Mammalia; order Carnivora; family Phocidae; genus Mirounga; species Mirounga leonina. Next base: position 22,960,283 of record NW_023270415.1, on the reverse strand, counting down.
AAGAGAAGAAGTCCTATTTGGGGCAAGGCAGTAGGGATGGCCCCTCTGAGAGACATATAAGCTGAAACTGGAAGTGAAGAAATGAATGGAGGTAGGAAGAGACCAGATATGGGCAGCTTTTCAACCACATTTGGCTATGAGAGGGATCAGTGAATGTGGTAGTTGTTAGAGAGCGATGTGGGATCAACAGAGATGTGTTTGTTTGCTTTTAGGAGGAGATACTAGAGCATATAAGTATGATGATGAGAATGATCCTTTAGATAGAAATTGATGGATGATGCAAGAGTGTGAGGGTTTACCTGAGGGGGCAAAGCATTTGAGATGGTGATGAGGATGAATGGGATTCTGAGTAGTTTTGGAGAGACAGGACTTGAAGAAACATCCCCTGAGAACATTGTGGATGTGAGTTGTGCAGCTCTAGTGTAAGAGAGAGGAGTAGGTTTGTGTCTGATAGGCTTCTCTTTGCTTCATGAAGTACAAGAGATCATAGGCCATAAGAGGGTTGTTAGGTTGTGTGGGAGAAATAAGAGAAATATGAAATCACAGAGGGCCCCTCAGACATACAATGACATTTTCCTCTGATAATTCTTTGTTGTGGGGGCTGCCCCGTGTACTGTAGGGTGGTTAGCCACATCCTTGGCCTTTACCAACTAGACGCCAGCTGTACTCCATCAGTCATGACAGTCAAAAATGTCCCCAGACATTGACATATATCCCCTTGAGGGAAAAAGTGCCCTGCTTTAAGAACCACTGTCCTAGAACAGCCACTAGAAAAAGAAAGGATAGCTAATAAGCCATAGTGAAGATGAATGGAATAAAAAATGTTCAGTTAATTCAAAAGAAGGCAGGAAACAAGGGGAAAAGGAACAAAAAATAGATGAGACAAATAGCAAACTGGGAAGAGGATAGATTTAAATCCAATCAAATTCATCATTACACTAAATTTAGATGTCCTAAACATTTTGATTAAAGGCAAAGATTATCAAATTGAATCAAAATGCAAGGCTTCAATTATATCATCTGTAGGGAAATTCAATTTAAACATACAGATGTAGATGTTAAAGGAAAAAAAAATGAAAAACATATAGCATGGAGAAACTAATCAAGAGAAAGATGGAGTAAATATATTCATATGAGACAAAGTAGACTTCAGAATACAGGATATATACAGCCAGGGATAAAAAGAGCCATTATATTTTATCAATGCATCAATTCCTCAAGAAGATAAAACAGTCTTAATATGCTTGTACTTAGTAACAGAGCTTCAAAATGCATAAAGTAAAAACTGATGATGAAAAGAGAATAATAAGTCAACAATTAGCTCAGTGACGTCCCAACTGATCTCTCAGCAAATGAGAGAAAAAGAAATTTAAAACAATCAGCAAATATATGGAAAATCTGAACATCACTCTCAGTGAACTATACCTAATTGTTATTTATAGTCCACTTCAACCTTCAACAGAGGAAGACATGTTCTTTTCAAATACACCTGGAACATTTACCAAAATTTTGGATCAGGAAGAAAATTTCAGTAAATTAGAATGATTGAAATCATAAAAAATGTTTTCTGACCACAATGAAATTAAACTAGAACAGAAAGATACCTGGAAAAATCCATAAATATTTGAATTAAATATACTTCCAATAATTCTTGTATCAAAGAAGAAACCCAAAAGTAATCAGAAGTTAGTTTGAAATGAATGAAAATGGAAATTTGTGAGATGTCACTAAAGTGTACTGAGAGGGAAATTTATGGCATCAAATGTTTCAAATATTAGAAAATTAAAGATAAAAGGTCTTAAATGAATGATTAAGCATTCACCTTAAAGACTAAAAAAAGAAGATAAAATTAAACACAAAAAAGGAAGAAAATAATGTTAGAGCAAAAATCAATGAAATAAAAAGCAGCAAAGCAATTTAAAAAGGCAATGAAATAACGAGTTGGTTATTTTAAAAAGAGTAACTAGGGCGCCTGGGTGGCTCAGATGGTTAAGCGTCTGCCTTCGGCTCAGGTCATGATCCCAGGGTCCTGGGATCGAGTCCCGCATCAGGCTCTCTGCTCCTTGGGAGCCTGCTTCTCCCTCTGCCTCTCTCTCTCTGTCTCTCATGAATAAATAAATAAAATCTTTAAAAAAAATAAAAATAAAAAAATAAAAAATAAATAAAAAAAATAAAAAGAGCAACTAATTTGATATGTGTCTAGTCAGACTGAATAAGGAGAGGAATAATAACAAATTATTAGCATTAGGAATGAAAAAGGGGCCATCACTACAGACTCTACATACATTAAAATGTAGCAACTAAATATTATGAACAACTTTATGCCAATAAATTTGAAACCTACATGAAATGGGCAAATTCCCGGAAAGACACAAACCACCAAAACTCACTTGAGAAGTAACATAACCTTAATAGCACTACATCTATCAAAAAATAATTGAATTTGTAGTTGAAAACCTTCCCATAAAGAAAAACTTCAGGCCCAGATGGCTTCACTGGTGAATTCTACCAAAATGCTTAAGGAAGAAATAATCCATATTCTATGCAAACTCTTCCAGAAAATAGAACACAGGATAAAAAACCTTAACAGAATGCCAGCAGACTGAATCTTGCTATGTATAAAAAGGATAGTGCTTCATGAATAGAGCTTATCCAAAGAATGTGAGGTGGTTTCAACATCCGCAAATGAATAAAATTTGCCATTTTAACAGACTATAAAAGCAAAACCACGTGCTCAGCTCAATAGATACAGAAAAATAATTTGACAAGATTCATCATAAAAATTCTCACTACACTGGGAATAGTAGGAAACTTCTACTTCTAATAGAAGTCGTCCATGAAAACTGACAGCTAACATCAGATTTGATGGTGGAGGTCTGAATGCTTTTTCTCTCAGATAAAGAACAAGGCAAGGGTGTCCACTCTCACTACTTCTCTTCACATTGTATTGGAGGTCCTAGTCAGGGAAGTAAAGCAAGAAAAACTAAATAAAAGGGATGGAGATTGGAAAGAGAGAAACATATGTCTTTATTTGCACATGATCTGATCATCTATATAAATAATCTAAAGCATCTACAAAAGTACCTCTAGAATTAGTGAGTTTAACAAATTCACAGGATAGAAAATAAATATAAAAATCAATTGTTTTTCTATTTAGTAGTAACAAGTAATTGGAAATTAAAATGTAAAAATCTATACCACGTATAATAGCATTAAACCAGGAAATCTTTAGGGAGATATTTAATAAAATATGGGTAAGATCTAAAGTATTAACAAGACAAACATTACTGAGAGAAAGTAAATAAGTTCTAAATATTGGAGAAATATGTCATTTCACATGTCAGATAACTTAAAATTGTTAAGCTGTCAATTCTCCCCTAACTGACCTATGGTTTTTATATGTCATTGCAATCTCAATCAAAATCCCAGCAGTTCCTTTTCAAGAAATTGACAAGCTCTTTTTAAGATTTTCATGGAAAATCAAAAGACCTAAAGTAGCCAAAGTTTTTGAAAAATATAAAGTCAGGGACTCTCCCACTGCCTAACTTCAAAACTTACTATAAGCTATAGTAATTAAGACTGAATGGAAAAACATAGTTCTATGAAACTGAATAGCATTCAGTAATAAACATGTACACACATTGACTTTCAACAAGGTACCAAGGTAATTCAATAGTGGAAAGAGTAGTCTTACTGCTCAAATGATTTGATATCCATATACAAATTAATGAATCTTAACCTGTGTCTATTACTAAATACAAAATACAGCTCAAACATGATCACAATTCTGGATGTATGCCATAAAGCCATAAATCTTCTGGAAGAAAACATAGGAGAAAAATCTTTGTGACCTAGAGCTACAGACTTAAGATACAAAAAGCACAAACTATAAAAATTAAGAACTATTACTCTTTGAAAGACATTCTGGAGAGAGTGTAAAAAAAGCCACAGACGGGGGAAAATATTTGAAGAAAACTTACTTGATAAAGGACTTGTACATTTATACATTGAATAATACTCAGCCATACTGAGGATGAACTACAGATACACACAACAACGTCTCAAGAGTGTCCTGCCGAGTGAAAATAGTCAGAACACAATAATTCATGCTATATGATTCCATGTATATCACATTTGGGAAAAAGACAAACTAAAAGAGGGTGAGAAATCAGATCAGTGGTTTGTTAGGGGCTCTGGGGTGGAGGAGAGTGTTGATTTGCAGAAGACCAAGAGGGAACTTTTTGGGTGATAGAAATAGGTGACAGAAGTGTTCCGAACTGCTAGTGGCAACATGTCTGCACACATTTGTCAAAACTCATCAATCATTTAAAGGGTGAAATTTACAGCACATAATTTATATTGCAATAAACCTGACCATTCCCTCTCAGAGAGGGATAGGGAGGGAGGGAGGGAGAGAGAGAAGGAGAAGAAATGGAATATTTCTGTACTGCTAATTACTATGTACACATGCAAAAGGTAAGAAATAAAAAGAGAAATTTCATTGTAATAATTTCAACAGAAAGAAAAGGAGCAGCTGAAGAAAGTGTTTATTGAGGGTTTTCAGTATGTCGGATACAATAGGGGGGGCAATACTTCAAATAGGGATATTAATAGTACTTATCTAACACATTTGTTATGAGGATTAAATTTTGCAATATTTATAAAGCACTTAGAAACTTCCTGGCATACGGTAAGTGGCACATAACTTCCTATTAAATAAATAAAAATAATTGTATTATGGAGCACACTTTACAGGTGAGAACACTGGCTTTGCAAGTTTGAGGGTCATGTGGGAGCCTACACAGGTGCCAAGCAGAGGAGCTGTGATTCTACTCAGGCATCCTACTCCAGGGGCCAAGTTCATTCATCAACTGCTTCCATTAATTTCCCAGCTTCTGAGGGACCAATGCAATACAATATGGAAGCCTCCTGGTGCCAAAATATGATCCTCTGGAAGGCCTCTTGTGGCTGACCTTTCTTCTTCATCCCATATTGCTCTTTTGGTTCATCCTCTTTCTTAAACTGCTACTCCCATTTCTTAACTGGTTTCCAGTGCATTGTACACACGTGACTGGGTTATTTTCCTATATAAGCAATATCAATCATATCATTTAACTGCCTAAAATGCTCTGTTGCTTGCCATTATCGGTAAGATACAAATCCAAATTCAAACCTATAGCATTAGAGACTTACACGTCTAGCCCCACATCTCTTCTCTCTTCCTTTTATTATCCACACTCACTCCTGCCTTACTAAGCTTCTGACCTATCTGTAGGCAAAACAGACTCTTGCCCAGACTCTGCTCTGTTTAAATACATCCTTGCTTTGCCTCTTTGTGTCAGTTGGGAGTGCTTTCGGCTGTTAAGTAAGAGAAAACCTTACCACTATGGTTTAAACAAACTGGGGTGTTTTTTTTCTCCCTTAACAAGGCTAAAGGTAAGTGGTTCAGGAGCTGTGGTGACCCAGCAATGGTGTCAGGAAACGTGCTTCCTTCCACCTCCCTGTTCTCTCCTCTGAGGCCCATTGGCTCTCCCTCCAGGCAATGCATCTGTATACCAGCAGATGGAGGAAGGGAAAAAGCGAACAGTGGCCTTCTAATCATAAGGCTTTGTCTGCTTAATTCAGGAAGGACAGCCTTTTCCAGCCAGCCTTTCCTTATATCTAATTTGACAGATTGAACCAATTGCTGGTGAAGAGGACAGAGGTTACCAGGATTGGTTTACTGATTTTGATAGATCCCATAGGACTAGGGTAGGGACCTACTTGCCTGAAGATCAGGAAATCTCTGCCGGGTTCTTGAAAAAATAAGATTCCGTTTTCAGAGAACAGGGGGTGTCATGAATATGGATCTGCTGTATCTATCCAACTCCTACTTATTCTTCATGGCCCAACTGATGTGGCAACACCTCAGTTAAGTATTCCTCATTTCGCCTTGAGCAGGATTGATTATTTTGCTCCTCTGTACTCCAGGAGCACTTGCAGTTTTAATTCAGCAGTATCACTTACCATGATTTCACTGGGCTATCTGTTCTTTGGCTTATTTGTCCTTCCTGGATTGCATGTTCTTCAAGAGCAAGGACTGTCTACATTATTTTTGCATCCTCAAAGCCTAGATTAATACTTCACACAGAAAATGCCAAGTAAATGTTTAAATAGTTGGACTCATGATGCTAGGAATCAGTCTAGATTATTTTCAATTATTTAACAATAATAGCTCACACTTATATAGCACTTACTATGTATCAGACACTCTTCTGAGGACTTAAAAATCCTAAAACAACCCCATGAGGTAAGTACTTTTATTATCCCCAATTTACAAATGAGAAACCTGGAACACAGAGAGTTTAAGTGACTTGTTCATGGTCACTGGATAAGAAAGACCCAGTTTTCCACCCATGTGTCTCCTGTGTTTCTCCTCTACTACTCACACACACTTTGCTTCTGACTCTTCTGGTCACCAAACATGGGGTTTTATTTTCCCCACACCACCCTCCACCTGGAGACACCATCAAATTCCATAGGTCCAGGGCTCAGCGCCACAAGACTGCTCCCCACCCTCACCATTCATTTCAGATGCCAACAGCAAGCTCTGGTTATCACCTGTGCTTCTGATCAACCAGCTGTAGATCAGAGGTTCCAATGACCATCTCCTTGGGTTCCCTGAATTTGCTACAGTGGCTCACAGAACATAGGGCAACACTTACATATATCTATATATTAAAGGATATAATAAAGGATATGGATGAACAGCCAGATGAAGAGATAAACAGGGCAAGGTCTGGGCAGGTCCCGAGTGCAGAAGCTTCTGTTTCTGTGAAGTTGTGGGGTGTTACCTCCCCAGTACATGAATGTATTCACCAACTTGCAAGCTCTCTGAACCCCATACTATTAAGATTTTATAGAGGCTTCCTTACATAAGCATAATCAATTATTAACTCCACTTCCAGTCCCTCTTCCCTCTCTGGAGGATATGGGGGAGGGTGGCTAAAAATTCCAAGCTTCTAATCATGGCTTGGTCTTTCTGGTGACCAGCCCCCCTCCAGGAGCCATCCAGAAGCCCAACCAGAGTTTCCTCAATAGAACTAAAGATGCTCCTAGGGCTCTTTAACACTTAGGAATTTACCAGGGTTTTAGGATCTCTGTGCCAGGAACGAGGGGCAGAGACCAATACATATATTTTCTATTCTCTCAAAGACATGTGTTAAACAAGCAGTATGGGGCTAGTCCAGCTCCAGATGCTCTTAACCACCATGGTATGATCTATAGAAAACTAACTTCTCTGAGCTTTAACTTTATTTACAGTATATTTCTCACTGTGGGGAAGCAGGAGGAAATCCATCAGCTCTTCTAGACTGCATAGAAATCCTTGTCTGCAGAAATATGGGATATCATAAAACCACAACTTTTATAGTCATGTAATCTAACTTTCTAACTCATGAATCAATCACCCGGCCAACTAACCAACAAATATTTATTCAGTGCTTCTCAGATACTGGACACTGGGAATATGGTGGTGAGTCTAGTGGAAGAAATGAATATTAAAGAAATTATTTTACAGATACATAATTAAAAATGATAACAACAGTTTGAAAGGAATATTCATAGTGCACTGAGAGTAATGGGTGTTACTAATTTAGATGGATTTATATAAGGAGCCATGAGGGCAATCATGAGGAAATATATATAACAGCACATGACTGAAAGCAAATCTTGAACAATTAATAATTATCTCAAATGACATTGCTACTGACAAAATAAAAAAAAATTAATTCACTGAGGCATGATAAATTCTACTTATGAAGCTGTTCTCATTGAGGTTTTGGATAGCATAAATCTTTCCTTTTAACATAGCTTGTGCTACCTGCTTTAGTGATCCGATCACTCTGTAGCCGCAGCTGGCTGTCAACATTTCTCTTCCCTGTGTAGTCTTGATAATCCTTCATTAAAGGAAATCTCTTTATTTCCCCTATGATAAAATCCCCTGTATACTATTTTAGATATGTGGTTGGCAGCAGTGAGTTTACAGACTGGCTCTTATTCTCATTTCTGGAACAAGAAAAATATATCGCTAATGAATATTTTGAGTATTATTTGCTACTATTTATTAAGGGTTCATTCTGTACTTTAAATATTAGGGGTCCTTTGCTGTCACTCCTGCCGCCAGGCAAGGCACTGCACTAATTGCCAGCATAATGGTGGCAGAGCTGACTCCCATTATTCTGAGGTAATAAGGAGAACATTAATTGGAAAGAATAAGAATGAGCCAGGAAGGGAAAGAATGAACTGTAGAAGGATATATTTTGTTCCAGAATCTGGATCTTCATTAGTTGTTCCTGACTGTCAGTCCTCAGTGGCTTTCACCCTCACTTTTAATAAGAAAATAAAAAAAAATAAGTTTAAGAGTGAAAAAATGTCATTTAACTGAGGTGGGTTTTTTTGTTTTTGTTTTTTGTTTTAATCCTCAGGACAAGTCGTAATAATTTCCCATGATACTCAGACATGAGTATACTCCTCCATCTTGTGTGAAAATAACTATTTTCATTTCCCTCCAGGGCCGTTGTTAGTTTCCAGGCAGAGATACTTGTTTGTATTTGAAACTTTGAAAATCATTAAATGCTTACTGAGAAATTTCTGAAAACACAGTATTTTAAAAAGTAAACAAAATTTCTGTATTAATTAGCCTTTGCTGAAGAAATAAACAGTTCTAAAACTCCAGCAACTTAAAATAACATCTTCACTTCCCTATCACATTACAGGGGGTTTGTGGGGGTGATTTATGTCTTATTCCAAGATCTAGGCTGGAGGAGTAGTCCTTATTTTGGGATGTGCTATTCTCATGAAATTGCATTTAAAGCTTCTCCTGGGATAGAGTGCATGCACATTCCACTGGCCAAAGCAAGTCACATGGCTAAGGCCAGAATGAATGGGACACTCTTACAGTTATGAATAAAGTGAATCATTAGAAACAATAACATTAGTATGACTGCTATATCCAAACATAACTTCTGCTAATGTTTTTATTCAGGGATATTTTTAGATACAGTTTATTTATTAAATAGATATTATTTTTTGTATGTATACAGTTTCAGATTTCAAATATTTGCTTTATATCATACTTTTCATGAAACTTATTTTTAATGGCTATATTTCATTAAGTGGAGAAACCAGAGTTTTCTATGGTTTCTCTCAATCTTTTGCTCTTATACTGATCAGCAATGGTGTTATGGAAATCTTTGTGATTTTTTTTTTTTTTTTTGAGGGAGAGCATGAGCTTGAGGGGAGGGGCACAGGGAGAGGGAAAGAGAGAATCCCATGCCCAGCTCAGAGCCCTATGCAGGGCTCGATCTCATGACCTTGAGATCATGACTTGAGCCAAAAAATCAAGAGTTGGACACTTAACAACAGCCACCCAGGCACCCCGTGAATTTTTTTTTCAGAACATAAAACGCTTTCTTTTGACTAGATGCCCAGAAAAATAATAGTAGGATCAAAGGGTATGAATTTAGAGTTCATGAATTACAGTTCTTAAAATAATATGACAAATTTCTGTCCAAAAACTGTGGTAGTGATTTTACTCCTATTTGCAGTATAAGGAGACTCATCTGTACCAAATTCTCATCAGTAGCAATATTATTAATGATGTGAAATATTTCTGAAACTACTTCCTACACCAGGTATATTTTACTACCCCTTTTATTTTTGTGTGTGTGTGCCTCTTTTCTCTGGGCCTTTCTCTTTCCAAGGGGCTGAAATTTCACTGCAAGCACTCTGGGTATCTAATCACTTAACCCATAGCACCTTGCCTCTTCCTGTTTAATAAAGGCTGGTTGAGTGAATCACCTATTGAATAAGTAAATAACTAAAGAAGTTAAAATTGTATCTTGGGTCTTAAAAATTTTCATTGATGACCCCAAGGTAGAACACTTTTCTGTATTTTTATCAACCAGTTGTGTTTTTTCTTCTATTAATTAAGAGAATCCTTGTTCTTTGCCTACTTTCCTATCAGCTCTCGTTGCTTATACCAAAATATGTCTTATATAAAAATTAATAATCCTTTCTGGTATAACAAATGATTTGCTCCCATGTGCTATTTGACTTTTAATTTCTATTATATATATATATATTTTTTTTTTTTTTTAAGTCCCGTGACAATTGTTTATTATAAAGGTGAACCCTTATCTTCATGATGGGCTTATTGGTAGTCTTTCTGGTAGCGAGCACCAGTACCGGGACCTCCAAATGCTTTGGATTGGCAACGCCAGAGATCAGCTACCCGCAGGGGCAGTTTGTACTGGATGAGAATGTCTTTGATGTCCTTCTTGGAAGCCTCATCCATGTATTTCTGATAATAAGTCACCAAGGCTTTGGAGATGGACGGGTGGATTGCGTCAGTCTGGGCCACGTGACCACCACCCTTTACTCGGACTCAGATGTCCCCCTCGGCAAATTGCTCCTTGCGCCCAAGCAGAACTGGTTCCAACAGCTTGTGTTGCAGCCTGCGGGTCTAGAGCTGCCCATTCACCTTGATGAGGCAGTAGCTATGGTCGTCTCCTTGCTACCGAAGACCTGCACGGACTACAGAGGACCCTTGGACCGTATGGCGGCGAACGTAGACAAGAGCTCTTCACTACTCGGCAATGGGGGAAAAAGAGCTACTACATTTTTTTCTTAGATGTATTCAATCTTTTATGTAAATATATCTTTCAATCTTTTGTAATTTCTTCTGTTGCTTGACGTTTCTTCTCCTAAAGTTTTGATGAATGTTTGCTTCTATTTTTTATATTTATGTTTATTATTTAATTTTATGTTTAGCTCTTCAATTTACTTATAATTTGCTGTTGTAGGGAGTGAGATGAGATTTTAAACTAATTAAACTGAATTTGTTCCTTTTAGGACTTACAGACTCTCGTTACGGGATTCTGAATGGAGTTGCCTTCTAATGAGCAAAATTAAATGAATTTTGTGTATTTAATATTTTGAACTACTTAAATTCTTTTTTTTTTTTAAAGATGATATTTATTTATTTGACAGAGAGGGACACAGTGAGAGAGGGAACACAAGCAGGGGGAGCGAGAGAGGGAGAAGCAGGCTTTCTACCTAGCAGGAAGCCCAATGTGGGGCTCGATCCCAAGACCCTGGGATCATGATCTGAGCCAAAGGCAGATGCTTAACGACTGAGCCACCCAGGAGGCCCTGAACTACTTAAATTCTTAAAATTTCTTATATGGTCAAGGGTTAAATCACCAAGGATTAAATTACCTTTATTATTTTTGATCATCACAGACTACTCCCAGCCTCAGTTCATGGTCTATTTTTTCCTGATAAGCACAAAAAGAACTGGGCAGAACACCACCAATCTATCATTCCAAATAGAAAAGCAACCCTGAGAAATCTCCCTGATCTCAATGACTCAGGAGAGTCAATTTCATCTCTGAAGGAAATTTGTAGCTCAGAATTACGTAATCCAAGTCCACGACAATTTGAATTGTGAGGGTCATGGCCAGATTGCACGTGGCGTTGTGGCTGGAATTTAATATGAGGTAATGGCTACCGTTGATGAAACATTGCTCCCAAGAGCCACTCTAGAGTCAGAGTTACCTCCAGCCCACAAGGATGACTTCACCCAAAGAGGAAAGATAAGAGGACCTGGGGACAACTGGCTGCTCCAGAAACACAGCCATGGGCACCTCACAGTTAATGGGTCAATTTATAAGTTCGGGAAGAAGGAGAGCATTACTCTTTGAGAAGCTACTATTAAATCTGTTGTACAACGTTGAGCCTGTAGTTAATAATACTGTGCATTTAGAAATGTTCAGTGGGTAGATCTCATGTTAAGTGTCCTTACCACAAAACAGCAAATAAAAAACCAGAAAAAAAACCAAAAGGGCAGGAGGAAACTTTTGGAGGTGATGGATATGTTTATTACACAATCAAGGGTATATACATATGTCAAAACTCATCAAATTGTATACTTTAAATATGTGTAGTTTTTGTAGGTGTTTTTTTTTTTTGGTTTTTGTTTTTTTTTTTTTTTGGCATATCAGTTATACCTGAGTAAGGCTGTTAAAAAATATCTTGTCTGTATTGGGGGCAAGTTGTTGGATACTTTTAGAAGAAAAGACTCTATTTAATCCAGCACCTTGAAATCAGGGATTTGGACTCTGGTGAGAAAAACGAGCCATCAGGGGCGCCTGGGTGGCTCAGATGGTTAAGTGTCTGCCTTCGGCTCAGGTCATGATCCCAGGGTCCTGGGATCGAGTCCCACATCGGGCTCCCGGCTCAGCGGGGAGCCTGCTTCTCCCTCTGACCCTTGCCCCTCTCATGCTGTTTCTCTCTCGCTCTCTAAAAAATGAATAAAATCTTAAAAAAAAAAAAAAAAGAAAAACGAGCCATCAGACATCAAGATCAACCCCACCCTGGCATGTCTCTAGGTGCCTAGGAGAGCCTAGGACCAATCCAGAACAGCACATGCTGACCAAGAGAATGACCGGGGAATTTGAGCTTGGTGAGTTCAGGAAAGCCTTTGAACCATACGGCTTGGAAATCCTGTCCCTTTAAGCTGTAGGTGGTCGTAGAAGTGTTTGGGTTTCATTACCAGTAAAACCATTGAAATTGGCAAGTGTGGAAATGTCAGACTGTCCAGTAGCGTTTTTATTTAACTTGGTCAATTCATATTTATTTAGTACCTACTGTCGATGCTAGGTACAGGAAATACAGCTGTGAAAAAAAGACACAGCTGCCCCCCGCCCCCTCCCGTGTTGTTTACAAACTAAGGGAGAAACAGACATTAAACAAATAAGTGTAAATAAGGAACTAAACAATCACAAGTAAGCAAAGCAATCTTTATACCAGGGTATCAGCTAATCCTGGTATATCCGAGTCAGCAGTTAATGCTGGCCAAAAATGCTGCCAGTTGTGTGTTCTTTGGTTTCGCTTCTTGAAAACGAAAATAGTTCCAGCCTTATCTCTTTTTTCTCACTTTGAGGAAATTATTGAAACTTCAATTTCACTAATTAAAAACAAATCATTCTACCCAAGTTTCCTCAATTTCCTATCTGTAGTAGGCAGAACAATGACCTCCCAAAGATGTCCATGCCCTAATCCTCAGAGCCTATAAACATGCTCCTCTGGCAACATCTGTTCAGGTGCCAATGGTCCTCTTTCTCTGAGAAACGACCCACTACCTACACACGTGGGCCCTTAGCTGCCATGTTATTCTACGTGAGTGTTCCTTTGCCACAGCTGATTGAACTCAGGGTGAACGCCAAGCTTGGGAAAACTGAGCATGGGCTTGTTCTTGGTAAGTGGGAGAATGAATAAGGTGCACAGTTGGGACCTAGGAGGTGGCCATCTGAGTATCTGCATGGCAAAGCAAAGAAAGCCTTGCTACAAAAAGAGAGAAGGATGGAGCCTGTACTTCCTAAGGTCTCACTTGTTTCCCAGTTTCTGGTACTAGTCCCATATATGGTTTTGCTGTCCTTGTGGTTCCCTGGAGTATCACTGGTGTAATTTACATAAATTCTCATTTTTGTTTAAATCAGTTTGAAATGGGTTTATGTCATTAACAACAAATAGAATATGTGTTAAACAAATATACACAGAAAACAGAAGAGCAAAAGCTTTCAGAATGTTAATGATGGTGAAAAATTGTACATAACTTATTTTCTTCTTTATACTTTTCCATCTTTACAGTTTTCTAAAGGGAGTAATATCATTTCCATAATAAAAAAATAACATGCATTATAAGAGAAGGAAATCTTTATTTCTAAGGAAATCCTTGGTTTTTTTCTTACACTAGAAAGAGCTTCACTACAAAATATGCTACTCAAATATTCTCAAATATAACTCTATATCCAGTGGGGGAAAAACAGCCCAGTGTTAGACAGTTGATAGAGTTCTCATGCAGGCCCTATGAGACCTCAATTTAACCAAACCCCAGATTTAGAAATGAGCCCTATTAGGCTAGTTAATTTTGAGGAAAATGGACTACATACCATCTTATATTATCTTTACCAGAACAACTGCTAGAAACTAAGGTAATTAATAAAACGTTATGAAAGAGATTGTGGAGTAAACTTTGCAATAGTTGATGTGTACTGGAATGTTTTTCACAAAGATAAAATATATTTCATGAAAAAAAAAGAGAGAAAAGAAATAGGCCCTGTTAGTCTAAAGAGAAAGAATACCATCCGTTTTTCCAATGACTGGTTCATGAGTGAACATGTGACCCAATACAGGCCAATGAGATTAAAGAAGAGGCTTCTAGAACTGTTCTTTTGTCCTATTTGCAAAGAAATTCAAGAAATGATCCTTCTCCCTTTGTGGGGAAGTTGTCATATATAGATAGAAGACCCAGAGCGGCTGCCACCATCTTACTCCTGGCCCAACTATGAATCTGACACCTAGAAGGGCAGAAAAGGTAAGAACACTGCAGACAAATGGAGCAGAGGTTGCTTATTTAATCCATCCTGAAGCCCGGGGTGCCTTTGGACTTCCAGTTAAGGAGCCCAATAGCCTCCACTGTAGTTGAGCCTGTTTGAATTGAGCCTTCTGTCTTTCAGAGCCAAAGATTCCTAACTGACAAATCTATAAATTTAGAGGTAATATCATGTAATCTCAGTTAAGATCTGGTCTAGCATTTTTATTCTTCTCCATTTATCTCTACCCCATCTTTTTTGTCTCTAAGTGAGATTCCTTTATTTCAGCATATTTTAATGTGGCTCAGCTTGTAAACAGTACATGTGTGGAACCTACTCAAAGATATTTCTAAAGTCCAAATTTGCTATTTCTTCTAGTTTTCTCTGACCACACATCTATAGTCTGCTCACCCTTTACCCACCCTTCATCCCCCTTGCCACCACTAGGAAGCAGTTATGCTTTTCTCTTATAGAAGGCACTGCTACTCCTCCAAGAAATCACGTAGTCAGTCTACTCTTTATCTAGTGTCCTCCACCATGCCTCTTTGGGAACCCACAATGTGTCCCTTGCTAACTTGAATTAATCTTTGGAAATCAGTTGGGAAGAAAAGTAGATACATTCTGCCATTTTTTATTCTTAGTCTGTGTTGGTTTATTCCAAATAGCTTATAAAGAAATAGGTAGAATTTAAATAAAATGAAACCACAGTTCTTATGTGCTATGGATTCTAGGGTGAAGAGGTATAATCAACATCAGTGATGATGCTTCTGAAGAAAATTTTGCTCTAAGAGACCTTAGGAGATCTGATTTTACTAAGTCTAGTAAATCAGTCTCACTTATGTAAGAAATATTTATTCAAGGGCTTTATACCAGTTTCACCTGCTAATCAGATGAAAAGAGAAATGTAAATAATAGGGAACCATTTAGGCCCAGAGGCCACAAAAGCATACCACTGCATATTTTCCTAAGAGCTAATGAGGAAAAACTGTATCTTAGACCTCACACCCTCTCATCTTCCAATGCCTTACGAAGAAGAGTTTTACGTGTGATTTCTAGATTTCCAGTAACATTAATATATGTTTTATTTAGATAAACCCTTTTTTCAGAGTTTTTATAAAACATTTAAATACTCTAAGTTCTTTATAATAAGATTCTACTTTATCTGTCCCAGTATTTCTGGCTTTTAGATAATGGATGTACAGGTGTCAAATCATACCCGGTATATCATAGGCATCGAGAAAAACTAGTCAGTAAGTGTCAGATGGGTTGTGACAATAGCTGAATTAAAGCAGCAGATTAAAGCAAGTTTCTGGTACGTAAGAGGTGCTACAAAAACAAAGCTAATGTTTTAGAGCTGATCTGACAGGACCCAGCTAAGTCAGATGAAGTCACACATTAGGTAGAACAATGGAACTGATGAAAGAAATACCAAACACAGAACCTGATACCCAAATGACACATAGAAGACTCCCAGCATATTTACCCCAAAGATACAAAAGTAGGGATCCGAAGGGGTACGTGCACCCCGATGTTTATAGCAGCAATGTCCACAATAGCCAAACTGTGGAAAGAGCCAAGATGTCCATCGACAGATGAATGGATAAAGAAGATGTGGTATATATATACAATGGAATATTATGCAGCCATCAAAAGGAATGAGATCTTGCCATTTGCAATGACGTGGATGGAACTGGAGGGTATTATGTTGAGTGAAATAAGTCAAACAGAGAAAGACATGTATCATATGATCTCACTGATATGGGGAATTCTTAATCGCAGGAAACAAACTGAGTGTTGTTGGAGTGGGGGGTGGGGTGGGAGGGATGGGGTGACTGGGTGATAGACACTGGGGAGGGTATGTGCTCTGGTAAGCGCTGTGAATTGTGCAAGACTGTTGAATCTCAGATCTGTACCTCTGAAACAAATAATGCAATATATGTTAAGAAAAAAAAAAAAGAAGAAGAAGAAGGTAGCGGGAGGGGAAGAATGAAGCGGGGGAAATCGGAGGGGTAGACGAACCATGAGAGACGATGGACTCTGAAAAACAAACAGGGTTCTAGAGGGGAGGGGGGTGGGAGGATGGGTTAGCCTGGTGGTGGGTATTGAGGAGGGCACGTTCTGCATGGAGCACTGGGTGTTATGCACAAACAATGAATCATGGAACACTTTATCTAAAACTAATGATGTAATGTATGGGGATTAACATAAGAATAAAAAAAAAAGGAAAAAAAAAAAAGAAGAAGACTCCCAGCATTCACTGGTTACCACTGGACAGAGGAATCAGTGTTCTGAGTGGGGCCAAAGCAAAGCATCTGCAGTTAACACTCTTGACTTCAAAAGCACCTTCCAGAGAGTAGAAAATGTCATTTTCCATTCCTTTGTACATGTGCCTTGAAAGATGGAACTGAGATATAATTGACATCATTAGAACTTCCTATAAAATGCAATATTTAGGGGCGCCTGGGTTGCTCAGTCAGTTAAGCATCTGCCTTCGGCTCAGGTCATGATCCCAGAGTCCTGGGATCGAGCCCCGACCGGGCTCCCTAAGCAAGGGAGCCTGCTTCTCCCCCTGCCTGCCACTCCCCCTGCTTGTGTTCTCTCTGTCAAATAAAAGTAAAAATCCTTTAAAAAATGCAATATTTTGTCTTAATTGAAGGAAGGTTTTAGAATATAGCTCCCAAACACTACTGTATATATTCAGAAGTTTACATATATAAATGTATATTGGATGGTAAATTAATCATTCACTAATACCTCTATTTGCTAATAACCAGGGATGCTGATGAAACTTTTTTTTAATAAGATGAACGAGAATAGATATTTTTTCTGTTTTAAACATTTATCAAGAGTTTACTACATACCACACAAGGACCCTACGTAAACAATCTTGATGATTAGAACATAAAGACAGTATTGGAGGATATAAGTAATATGTAAAATAGCCACAAAGTGGAATATATCCATGCAATATAATCCTTGACATTCTATAGCCTCCAGCTGAAGATGGCATAACAGACAATCATATATAATTATAAGCAAACAAAAATGTATCATATCTAAAGACTGTAGAAAAAGGAATAATTGTAGGGCTGAATTCCTGGTATGTCAAATGTACAGTCACATGGGACCTACACTTAAAAGGACTCTGAGATTGGTTTAATGCTCTACTGTCACTGTCTTAAAATTCTGAATAATGTTTGAATATAGGGCTCTGCATTTTCGTTTTGCACTGGATCCCCATATATCATAGGGCATGTCCTGTTCTCAGTTCTAATTCTAATATATATAATTATATATATATAAAATTTTACATAAAAATTTTTATATAGGAATATATATATTTCCCACACAAATACATCTTCTAAATGGAGGTACTCTTTCCACCACAAAACTAATCTAACTTAACCTCTAGACTTTTGGTTTTACTTTCTTACTTGTGATGATAGGTTGTCACTAATCCATCCACAATCTCTTTCTTATTCTCCTTTATGAGAGGTTTATATAAGATGTATTTTATGATTGTGGACAAGGCTGGTCCTAAGCAGTTCCTTTTTAGTTTTACCTCAGTTCACAGATATTTTAGTCTCCATCTACTTTTTTTTTTTTAAAGTAAAATATAGCAGCAACAAGAAGCCTTGCCTTTTCTAGGGAAAATGCAGGTGTTGGGGCAAGAGATTTATCTATCCTTTCATCCAATCATCTGTCCATCCACCTATTTATTTATTTTTGTAACACACATTTATAAATAAATACCTATTATGGAAGAACCTGGGGTTCAAGGATAAGATAAGATGGGGTCCCTGGACCTGGAATGATTCACTGCATAATACATGGAGCCTGGCATATGATACTAGCATGATAGTGCAATGTAATCAAGTATTACAGAATGTTAATTAATTGAATGTTAAAAGGATTTTTTTCCCTTTAAAAGTCCTGACTGGTTACCCCAGCATTATTCATTTACCATGGCTGATTTTCTCCACAGGGTTCTATGAGCAGTGACTGAAGAAGTCCAAATAGAGCACTGGGATACAGGGAGAGTGAGGGAAAGGACATTCTTTCCAGAGTGAAGAGCATACCAAGATTTATGGAGATGCAACTTCTCTGCTGAGTCTTACCAGGTGGGTGATAGTACACTTTGTCTGTGGTAGGGAGGCAGGGATGGAGTTCAGATAGAAGGAGCAGCATTTGCCAGGGCTTGGAACACAGTAGGACTTTGCTTCGCTCTGTATCAGTCACTCTGGAGTGGCCCCGACTTTGGCACAGAATTCTCCTCTGCACAAGGGGAAATGCCTGGAGTGAAAGATAAACTCCTGAATGGTTTCATTAGCAGAGACTCAAACCAGCTGAGCTGTCTGATTTATTAAACAAGCAATACAACAGTAAGTATCTCTTACTACAAGTGTGGTTTATAGGTAGAACCACCATTTGATCTGAAACACCACTTGATCCATCCACATTGCTGCAAACCCAAGATTTCATTCTTCTCATGGCTGAGTAATATTCCATTGTATATATATACCACATCTTCTTTATCTGTTCATCAGTCGATGGACATTGGGACTCTTTCTATAATTTGGCTCTTGTTGATAATGCTGTTATAAACACCAGGGTGCATGTATCCCTTCGAATCAGTATTTTTGTATCCTTTGGGTAAATACCTAGTAGTGCAATTGCTGGGTAGTTCCATTTTTAACTTTTTGAGGAGCCTCCATACTATTTTCCAGAGTGACCTCACTAGTTTGCATTCCCACCAACAGTGTAAGAGGGTTCCCCTTTCTCTGAATCCTCACCAACACCTGTTGTTTCTTGTGTTGTTGATTTTAGCCATTCTGACTGGTGTGAGGTGGTATCTCACTGTAGTTTTGATTTGTATTTCCCTGATGATGAGTGACATTGAGCATCTTTTCATGTGTCTGTTGGCCATCTGAATGCTTTCTTTGGAAAAATGTCTATTCATGTCTTCTGCCCATTTTTTAACTAAATTATTTGTTTTTTGGGTGTTGAGTTTTATAAGTTCTTGATATATTTTGGATACTAATCCTTTATAAGATATATCATTTGTGGGCGCCTGGGTGGCTCAGTTGGTTAAGCAACTGCCTTCGGCTCAGGTCATGATCCTGGAGTCCCGGGATCAAGTCCCGCATTGGGCTCCCTGCTCAGCAAGGAGCCTGCTTCTCCCTCTGACCCTCCCCCCCTCTCATGTACTCTCTCTCATTCTCGCTCTCTCAAATGAATAAATAAATCTTTAAAAAAAAAGATATATCATTTGCAAATATCTCTTCCCATTCTGTAGGTTGCCTTTTAGTTTTGTTGATTGTTTCCTTTACTGTGCAAAAGCTTTGTATCTTGATGAGGTCCCAATAGTTTATTTTTGCTTTTGTTTTCCTTGCCTCAGGAGACATATCTAGTAAGAAATTGCTATGGCCAATGTCATAGAGATTTCTGTTTGTGTTCTTCAGTATTTTGATGGTTTCCTGTCTCACATTTAGATCTTTCATCCATTTTGAATTTCTTTTTGTGTACGTATAAGAAAGTGGTCCAGTTTCACTCTTTTTCATGTAGCTATCCAGTTTTCCCAACACCATTTGTTGAAGAGACTGTCTTTTTTCCATTGGATATTCTTTCCTGCTTTGTCGAAAATTAGTTGACCATATAGTTGTGGGTCCATATCTGGGTTTTCTATTCTGTTCCATTGATCTATGTGTCTGTTTTTGTGCAAGTACCACACCATCTTGATCACTACAGCTTTGTAATATAACTTGAAATCCAGAACTGTGATGCCTCCAGCTTTGCTTTTCTTTTTCAGGATTGCTTTGGCTATTTGGGGTCTTTTGTGGTTCTACACATATTTTAGGATTGTTTGTTCTGGCTCTGTGAGAAATGCTGATGGTATTTTGATAGTGATTACATTAAATACAGAGATTGTTTTGGGTAGTATAGATATTTTAACAATATTTGTTTTCCAATCCACGAGCATGGATATTTTTCCATTTCTTTGTGTCATCTTTAATTTCTTTCATCAATGTTTTATAGTTTTCAGAATATAGATCTTTCACCTCTTTGGTTAGGTTTATTCCTAGGCATCCTGTGGTTTTTGGTGCAATTTTAAATGGGATTGATTCCTTGACTTCTCTTTCTGCTGCTTCATTATTGGTGTATAGAGATGCAACAGATTTCTGTACATTGATTTTGTATCCTGATTCGTTTATCAGTTTTAGCAATTTTTTTGGTGGAGTCTTTTGGGTTTTCTACATAGAGTATCATGTCATCTGCAAATAGTGAAAGTTTGACTTCTTACTTGCTGATTTGGATGCTTTTTATTTCTTTGTGTTGTCCCATTGCTGAGGCTAGGACTTCCAGTACTATGTTAAATAATGGTGGTGAAAGTGGACATCCCTTTCTTGTTCCTGACTACAGAGGAAAAGCTCTCAGTTTTTCCCCAATGAGGATGATATTAGCAATCTGTTCCTCCTCCAAACCATGTCTCTGCTTTTCCTACCTTCCTTGAAATGGACTTTTCTCTCCTTCTAGTTGTGTAGTTTGTTCTATCAGTCCCCATGTCAATTTCTTGGGTATTCAGAATGATTTCATAGTTACCTAGCTGTGTTCAAGAAGCGAGGCAAGGCTAGGGTTCTCCTACTACACAGCCATCTTAGCTCCCCCCTCATGTTTTTTTTCCATTGAAACCTGGGTCCTATGCTTCGTTCCTATGGCTAGTCTCTTTTGAGCCTCAAGATGACCTTAATGTATGCCTCATAGATCCTTTTACTTATGTGTTCCTAAACAACCTCAAATACAACGTTGCTTTATATAGTGTAGTTTTATTGAAGGCTTGTAGATATCTGAGGCAATTACCCTACAGTATGGCTAAAAACTACAATGTGGGTGTTAATGGTAACTTTCTTCTTTAAAATGCTTTATGGAACCCAGTGCTGATCATTTCCTGTGGCTGTCTTTCACTCCAGGGCCCTTGCCTGCCCACTTGTCTGTCTCCCTCCTCCACTCTCTTTCCATATCCGTCTCACCTCCTCTCCTCTGGGGAGCACTGCCGATTTCAAGTCTCTACTTGATTATGCCCAGAAAAGCAGATTGGTACACTGACTATGCACATGTGAACACATATGAGTAGATCAAGAAAATCTCCCCCTCCCCCCAGTTCTACATAGGTTCCCATCCTTGCCAAGAACCTGCCAAGATCTGATATTTTCCTCTCCTTCGCACCTGCTCCAGTAGTTCTCCATATATAAAATGGAGAAGTACAGGAACTTACTTACCTTAACCAGGAAAGTATATATAACTCATACTCCCCCCAGAGAGTAGAAGAGGCACTAATCAGTCTAGGTTTAAGCAGTACCTTGGTGTCCCCCCTCTGGCTGAATAACACTGACGTGCTGTCACTAAAAGGAAGTAGAATCGAGATTAGCCTGTTACTCAGCAGTTTGACGATTCTACTTGTCTGCCAATCAGTAACAGTGCAAGGCCTTCATGAAAATAATATTTGAGCACTTCAAAATCAGGCAGGTAGAAACAAACCTATATTCTGAACAAATAATTATAAATACAAATTTAAAAATAGCTGGTCAGGAAGAGGAAGACAGAAAAATCTATCATGATTCAGAAGAACCAGAGGTGCAAAGTTGATTAAAACTTGGTAATTAAGAATTAAAAAATAACAAAGTACATTGTGTCAAGTGCTATTTTTAACACTATGGCTAGGATAATGAAGTAGTTCCATACTCTATATCTAATGATCTGATTCTTTTTTAGAGTTGTAATATTATGGGTTCTTTTTCTTTTCTGTTACTGAGATTAACATAGCATGGCTCTATACATTGTATAGCTTGAGAAACAGTTTTGCACACAGTAGTCTGACAGTTTCTATTTCTAATTTGCTTTCATATGCAGCAGAAATTATCTGATTTAAAATAGTGCTATAAGGCACAGGTTCTTATATAACTATCTCTATCACTGTGGTTATCACATTATAGTATAATTACCGCTAGGGTAGTTGTTTTTTCATAAGGCTTTAAGTCCTTCAGAGTTGGAACTGGTTTGAATTCATCTCTGTGTCCCCGATGCTAAACACAGTTTCTAGAACATAGGTGATGTCCAATAAAATGTTTGTTAAATGAATCAGTGGATAAGTGACCAATGGTTAAAAGAAATCAAGATGAGTCTAATGAAAATGTAGTGGAGTAGCCCAATAAAAGCCAGACAGCGTTCAGAAAGAAACTATTCTGGTAACCACTTCAGGGAACGGAGTTGCACTTGTTTTAGACTAATGATTAGGTTAGTCTTATCCAACCTACTTATAGTTTCATTACTTTAGGTGAAAGAAACTTATCTAGCTCTTCTTATTATTGATAAATCTAGATAAATGCAGAATGCCTATATCATAAATTGGTAGAAGAATCCCCAGAGACATTGTTACATGTACTATTTTGATCTCTTAAAAATAAGAATATTGTTTTCCTCCATTCTCTATTTTCTCCAGTGGTAATTAACAGGCCAGCAAAAAAAGCAAAAAGTATTGCCTACCTCCTCCAGGGCCAGAGAAGCTTAGATCTTGAACTATAAAATTTTGGTCAGGTTCTGAGTGCAAAGAGATTTCTGGAGTATAGTTAAAAGTGAGTTTATGAACACATGGATTACTCTTCTAGATGCTCATTTCTTCACATGTACATATCTACAATCTGAATTTGATATTTTACCCTGGTCTCCTTGCACTCACCCATTCCAAACTGCTCAGATTAAAATGTTAATAGGTATGAGGATGGCAAAGAGTAGAAGATGTTTTAACCAATGAAGATATTTTAACCATATTTTAAAATAATGTATCTTTTAACATAGAATGTTGGTGTGTTATGCTCAGCCTCCAGGAACTGGGTTGACAATGACCAGTGTGGGGAGTCACTGAGGCAGGTATTAGAAGACTGAATGCTTATATCAGATGCAGGGTTCCGAAAGAAAAGAGGAGCTCTGGCAGGGTGGTGTCTCTGACCTCCCTGCATGAGAGATGGTGTGTCAGCTCCACCCAGGACAGTGGGACTGGTCAGCAACTAGCCCCATAGCACAACACCAGTCAAAGGCACTTTAAGAAACACCCATCTTTTTTCAGGTATAAAGCAAAGCAGTTCAGAAATTATTTCTCTCTACATACTATCTGGTTAAGATTATCAAACCTCCTCTCATTTACTGAGGAAGGAAAATGTATGTTGGGATGGTTGGGAACACTGTGCAGAGGGACTTTCTAGGTTTACACTGTGGCTCACTCTGATGTCAGCCTGGGGCAAGTTATTTAACCTCTCTGTGCCTCAGTTTTCCCATTTATAAAATGGAATATCTTGATTATAGTGTTTGGATGGGATACAAATGAGATAATATTTGCATAGCACTTAACATCATGCCTGGCACAAATATTCAACAAATGTATATATGTGTGAATGATAGAAAGATACATAGATGGATAAATGGATATATAGATGTCTAGTTAAAATCTGATATAAAGGTTCTCAAACTACCAATATGAAATAAAATTCCTTCAGTATGCAGTTGCCATATTTGATGTTACATGAGCTATTTCTCCATGTAAAATAGTAAAGCTAGGAAGCATCTCCAATGGAATATAATGTACTTAAGTTCTGGGTCCCCCATTTACTAATTTTGTAAGAATTTGAACAAGTCATTTAACTCTTCTGAACTTCATTTTCTTTATCAGTTAAATGCAGATGATAATGCCTATCTCACAAGGTTGGGAAGTTTAACAAAATGAAATTATAAATCGATAAGTGCTAAGCACATGTGAAGGTTATTATAAATATTTATTTGATGAATGTGCTTTGCATTGAATGCAAAAGAGTTAGATAAAAATGTCATACACATCCTTTAGCTTTCAAATTAATTTGTTGCAGCTTAGCAGACACACCACGACAAGATTTACAGAGAACAATATATTTACCTGGCACAAAGAGGCAGTTTCTGACTTCTCATTCATAAATCTTCAGAGAGCTTACTAGAGTTTTTCTGATATCTAAATATATTAATTCATCCCACAAATATTTATTGACTACCTACTATGTTCCAGGCATGGTTTTAAGGAGCCTGAGATACACTCATGGATATATCTCTCTTGGAACTCACATTCTATCTGGGGGAGAGAGGCAACACACTATAAACATAAGAAAATAGTCAATTACATTGTCTTTAGAAGGTATAAATATTTGTGGAAAAAAGAAAAAATAGAACACTGTGAGGGGGATAAGAAGATGGACTAAGGTTATAATTTTAGCTAAGTGGTCATGGCAGGCCTCATTGAAAATTTGAGATATGAACAAAAACTTGAAGCAAGAGAGGGAGTCAAATGAGGAAATATCAGGGACAAAAGTGTCCTACTCAGAGGCAAAAGATAGAGCAAAGGCCCTGTGGCAGGGGGATTCCAGGGAGTTCCAAGAAAAGTCAAGACATTTAGAAAGAAGAGAGAGAGAGTGAGAGAGAAAGAGAGTGAGTGAGAGAGAGAGAAGAAAGAAAATTACAGACACATGGAGAACCAGATCACCAAGTACCTGGTGTATCATTGCAAGGACTTTGACTTTTCTCCTAGTGAAGTGAGGTCCATTGGAGGGTTTGGAGCACTGGGATGACCTGATCTGACATACTTTTTTAAAAGATCACTCTGAATGCTGTGTTGAGAGCAGTTTATAGGTGGATAAAGGGCAGAAGCAGGGAGACTAGTTAGGAGCTATTGCAATCATCCAGGTAAGAGACCACAACAGCTTGGACCAGGCTGGTGGCAGTGGACGTGGCTAGCAAGGCTGAGATTCCATGCTCCTGAAGCCAGTGCCTCTAGTGTGCTGGATTCCCTCTCTTCTTTTCTATCCAAACACATTTCTCCAGGAATTCCCCCCTTACTCTTCAAGTCAAGTGCACCCTCTCTACTGGATCATTTCCATTAGCATACGAACACATTTTTATTCTTCCAACTCAAGAAACAAAGCAAAAAACGAAACTTCCCTTATGTAAAGAAAAAGGAACCCTTAAGCACCTTTGGTAGTAAAGCAAATTGGTACAGACACTGTGGAAAACATTATGAACTTTCCTCAAAATATTAAAAATGGAAATACCGCATGGTCCACAAATTCCACTACTGGGTATTTACTCAAAGAAAACAAAAACACTAATTCAAAAAGATATATGCACCCCTATATTTATTGCAGCATTATTTACAATAGCCAAGATATGGAAGCAACCTAAGTGTCTATCAGTAGATGAATGGATAAAGAAGTGGTAAAAATAAATTTATATTTATATATTTATGTAGTATATACTTATAAGTATATATATATATGAAATGGAATTTTACTTAGCCATAAAAAGGAATGGGATCTTGTCATTTACAACAACATGGGTGGATCTAGGGAGCATTATGCTAAGTGAAGTGAGTAGACAGAGATAGATAAATACCATATGATTTCACTTATATGTGGGATCTAAAAAAAAACAAACAAAAGCAGAAACAGACCCATAAATACAGAGAACAAACTAATGGTGGCCAGAGAGGAGGAAGGGGATGGGCAAAATGATTGAAGGGGAATGGGAGATATAGATTCCCATTGTGGAATGAATAAGTCATGGGGATGAAAAATACAGCATAAGGAATAGAGTCAATGGTATTATATAATGTTGTATGGTAGCAGATGGTAAGTACACCTGTGGGGAGCATAACATAAGGTATAGACTTGTCAAATCACTATGTTGTACACCTGAAACTAAGTAATATTGTGTCAACTATGCTCAAATAAAAAATTAATATTTATTTTAAAAACTTGCCTTGGCCTCTCTTGTCACCCAGCTACTAATGCATTTCTTTGCTTCTCTCTTTTCCAACTGATCTCTCATAAACTTACACCAAAAAATTTCTTGTTCCCATCATGCCATCAAATTTGCTCTTGCCCTGGTCACCATTACTGGATCCGATGATTAATTTTCAGTCTTTATCTAACTACTTAAGTTCTGGGTCCCCCATTTACTAATTTTGTAAGAATTTGAGCAAGTCATTTAACTCTTCTGAATTTCATTTTCAACTAAATGCAGATGATAATGCCTATCTCACAAGGTTGGGAAGTTTAACAAAATGACATTATAAATCGGTAAGTGCTAAGCACATGTGATGGTTATTGTATTTATTTGATGAATGTGCTTTGCATTGGTCACTCATCTTGATTATCATTTCTTGCTGAACCACGCTATTGTTAACTCAGTTAAGCCCTCTGACTTCCTCTCCTAGAATTATCTTCCCTGCTTGGTTCCAGGTTAGAGTTCACCAAAACAGGTAGACAGTGGTTACTCCCTTCAGAAAGTTGTTGCTCTGAGATGTGGTGATAGATCAGTGTAGCTTGCTTTTGCTCCCCTCTACAACATATCTAGCTTGTCTTCCTGACTGTTGGCCCTGCTGTCCAATACAGACCCCAGACTCACCACCAGGTATTGGTTATGGACCCTACACAGGGTCAATAGCTTCTCATAGACTTCTCCAGAACCTCTTCTTTCTTGATCACATTTTGGCTGCCAGGCACATGTCAGGTTTATGGTCATGAATTAAAGGGAGAATCTGCCCCAAAATAACAAAATTAAAATTGTGAAAATCTTTCATTAAATGACCAGCCACCATCCACTTTCTCTGAGATACTAGGGAACAGTAGGGTGACTGGGCTCTTGTGAAAGCTTTGCAAAAATTATGATTATATACTTTAGGAAAAGTACCCAATACCCCTGTCTCAGATTTCTAAATGTTTGACCTAGTCCAGATCTTGTGACTACTCCAAATATTGTGATCTGAAACTGCCATGTCTTTGGAGGTGGGGAGCTCACAGAAAATGACCCCTGCCTTGGGTTGGCTCCCAGCTTGGGAAATTATCATGTGTGACTGTGGGGGGCATTCTAGCCCCCAACTTCCTCCTGGGGATGCAAGCTGCTTTAGGAGGAATCACTGCATCATTATGTCCTTAGACCAAAGGATTTTTAGAACCTCTTTCAGACAGTAGGGTTGATTTAGGGGAGGAGATTATCAGCACTGGAGGGGGCCTCCCAGGGAGATCAAATGTTGTCCCAGACCTTGAGCCACTGGTGGGGCTCCCTATAAACCAAGTTTCTAAATACCAGCAATCCAGAGTGGGAAATCTGGCCTCTGTTCCTGTCTATCTCCTGAAACACCACACCTGCTATCTGCCTCCCCTAATTTGCAGTAATGAGTTGTCCAAAAAAGCACTTTGGAAGTATCCAAGAGAACACTGCCTCATCCATAAATTGAGGGAGTCTGAAAACGAAAGGTTTAAAATTCCATTAAGAATCCCCTGAGTCACCCATCTTCCTCCTTTCTTTCAGTCTGCACTATGCAACTTTAGCTCAGTGGGTTTTCTAAATTGTTCTGTTAATTTTAGCTGTTTCTAGTTAGATAGCCATATTCTAGGTGAATCATCAGGAAAATTGAGGATAAGAGCAAATAGCACACTGCACCATTGTGAACCACATAATCAGCTCTTTACAGAAATTCAGGCAGGGTATCTCTATTATATGGGAGTTTCTGGATAATACAGAATATATATGTATGTGTATACACACACACAGTGTATGTGCAGTAGTGACTGATGATGAAAAACATTAACTTTTCTTTGCTCATACTTAGCTTTTCTGTGTCTCTATATTTTCTCAGCCAAATTCAGTCAAAGAACACCTATATTTGTTCAGATAAGGATTTATTATACAATTCTGATGTTATTTTCTCTTCTTGATTCGACTCATTGCCATCTTGGGTGCAAAAGAGGAGGATCTTTGTATTGTCAGAGTGTAAATTTGACTAACAGCAGACAACAAAGGGTTAGTTGTTTGATGTATCCCAGGATTACAATGTGATTAAATATTGCCTTATTTGTACATGATTTGAAGTATCAGCTTGCCCTTATTCAAGAGATTTTATCGTTTTAGATTAAGAAATCTATTTTGTAACCTATTATTAAGCCAAATATTTCCCCCGCATTATGATTACAAAGGGTCGTATTTTCCTGTCCTTCTCACCCCCACATGGTTCTGCCTTTAATGCAATTTGAACAATAGAACTGCATTTTTATCTTCCAGAGAATTCAAAACCAGACTTCTACCATGCAAAATGACATTCAACTGGAGATAGAGGAAACTGGAAAGATGAGCGGAATGCACAAAAGATCTCTAGGTATCATCATCCAAAGGAATGTTTTGATTGGTCACTCATGCTTTTCAGAAAGCCAAATAATCCTCCAGGTAGATGTAAGGTAGGTTCTTAAAATCAGATAGGAATTAGAGACCAGATATCCTCTTTTATGTCTTTGTACCCCCCATAATGTCTTAACAGTGGATTTTGGAGAAATGTAAATAAATGAGTGGTCAGAAAAACCAATGGAGTTAAACTTATAAAAGTGAGATGTGGAGACAAAGGAAAAAGAAAATGTGAAGAAGGGAATAATCTCTTTCATTAGTGAGAGCAGGATTTCTCTACCTCAGCACTATTGACAATTCGGGAAGGAAATTTTTGGGGGGTGGGGGAGGGATGTGCTACGCTGTACACTAGTGACAACCAAATACATCTCCAAACATTGCCAAATGTCCCTAAGTAGCAGATTTCAGGGGAACGTTGGGGAGCAGGGAGTAGGGCAAAATCACCCCTGGTTTAGAACTACTGATCCAGAGAATCAATTTCCTTTAACCATAGGAACTGGGAATAATTAGAGTTCTTTTAATATATATGAGGCAGTATATACATATAGAGTCATATTGCAGATAACATTAATATTAAGAAATTTTAACTCTAAAAATTATTTTACATATGTCAAATTACAGAATCCAGATTTTAGGAAGGTATATCATTATCAACTTCAATATGCTTCTTACAACTATTCTTCCAATTAAAGTCAGATATATAAGAAGCACCATAGCAAATTTGGGATAGACGTCCAATAGATCACTATGCAGACATTTGTATTTAGTATGGTATTTAAACCATTCTCACTCTCCCTAGTGGCAATATGATTAGAATAGAAGGTGAACTCAGTGAGAGAAGGAAACATGTCTTTCTTTTACATGAGGGCAAACTCAGTTGATAGAATGGTGCCAAGCATAAGAGAGGCACTCAACAAATGCTAACTGGATGAGTGGATGGATGGATGGATGGATGGATGGATGGATGAAGGAAGGAAGGGAGGAAGGAAGGAATACACTTCTCTTTCCCAAATTTACTGCTGAGGATTCTCTTATGTGTTGACTGAGCCCAGATATTAAGATCGAATCTGATCTGTACTATTGAAGATTATTATAAGGTACAATATGAACTTTTTGTAGGATTTTAGTTTTCCATCTATGTATGAAATTTACAATATTTCAAGTTCCTTCTGGATTTGTATATTCAATAATTACTTTAAGCAATCTTTTTATAAGTGAAGAAGCAAAGGCATTTGGGTAATCTCTCCTCCTCCCAATGGTGGTCTGCCTGGTCAGTCACCAGGATGCTAAAAAACATGAGCAAGTTTATTTATTAAAAAATATGATCACAATTTACAAACTACTCTCCTGCAAGAATTGAAATCCAAAGAAATGAAATGAGCTTAGAAATATACATGTTATACTGTGCAACATTCTTCCTGATAAATTATTAAGTTGTGATATATGAAATCATTTTTGTAGTTCAAAAATTGCCAAATATGGCAACTTCATATGATTCAACTTATCAGATATTAAAATCACATGTACAAGGAGAGTAAAAAAATACCTACCTTTGGAGGATAGACCAGATAACAGCAAATGTCAGCACAGAAAGGAGCCAGGACCAAATGTTTTTAGGTGGTTTTCTCAGCATTACCTATGAACTCACCTACAGGGAAGATCATGACTGCATCTAAAGATGGCCCAGATGTCTTGATATAAAATTCACATTGGGACTTCTGGGGAAGATGATGGAGTTGGAAGACCCTAAGCTCACCTCATCCCACAGATACAACGAGATAACAGCCACATCAGTGTAAAGAATCTAAAAAATGACCCGAAGACTGGTAAAAAAGACTCTCCACAGCTAACTGTAGAAATGAGGCTGGACCAAAGAGTGTAGAAAGAATGGAGATGCAGTCAGATGCAGTCAGAAGCTAAATGGACCCATGGGACTGTCTGCAAGAGGGAGGGATGTCGCAGGTGCAGAGAGGGGAGAGAAACAGACTCTCACACCAAGATAAATTCCCACAATATTTGGCTTTAAAAACCAGAAGGGTTGAATTTCATTAGTTCTTACAGTAAGTAGGGCTTAACACCTGGAACTTAAAAAATCAACATACTCCTGGCAGAGCCAGGAGGACAAGAGGAAACTGAGTCCCTGCCCTTAAAGAGATAGCCCCACAGAGATAGAGAATAGAAGCAGCAGTTTGAAAAATGCCTGAGGTATATGGGAGGGAGATTTGTTTACTAATGCCAGAACATATGCTGGAGGGGCAGGGGTCTTAGGGAGACTTTTCTAGGAACAAAGGAGTTGGTGGGCACCATTTCCCTCCCCTGCCCCCAGCATAAACACATAGACATCTATGGGCACCAGTTCAGTGCCAACATTTGCTACCTATCTTGTTAACAGTGTAGCCTGTCCCTCATCCTTGTATTCTCCTGTGGGTATTTACCCAAAGAATATGAGAACACTAATTCAAAGATCTATGCCCCCCTATGTTTACTGAAGCATTATTTATAATAGCTAAATTAGTGAAGCAGCCCAAATGTCCATCAATAGATGAATGGATAATGAAGATGTGGTATACACACACGCACACACACGCACACACACACTGGAATATTACTCAGCCATAAAAAAGAATGAAATCTTGCCATTTGCAACAACATAGATGGATCTGGAGAATATAATGCTAAGTGAAATAGGCCAGTCAGAGAAGGACAAATACCGTATGATTTTACTCATATGTGGAATCTAAGAAACAAACATAGAAGAAAAAAAAGAGACAAACCAAAACCAGACTCTTCACTATAGAGAACATACTAATGGTTACCAGAGGGGAGATGGATGGGGTGATGGGTAAAATATGTGAAATAGGTGAAGAGGATTAAGAGTACACTTCTCATGATGAACACTGAGTACTGTATAGAATTGCTGAACCACTGTATTATACACCTGACACTAATATAACACTGTATGTTAACTATACTGGAATTAAAATAAATAAATAAATAAATAAATAAATAAATAAATAAATAAATAAGGCTGAATAAATAATAAATAAGGCTAAATAAATAATAAATAAGGCCAAAAAATAAAAAGAAATAGAATTCACATTCTATTCCCTCTTTTCTTTTCCCCTCTTTTCCCCTAATTTACACATAACTCATTTCCTATTCACATTAACAAACAGAAATATTGGAGAGAAAATTCACTGTACAACTCAGCAGAAAATACTTATCTTTGTTGCACTACACTTAAAATGATGTATCTATGACACATTTTGATTTGGTTTGGTTTTCATCTTTGGGTTTTGGTAGAACCATAGGCATTTGCCTGTCTCCAAAGAAAATGCTTTACAAAACATATTGTCTCTGAAAAGAATTCTTTTAGAAGTATGAGGTACTAGTTAAATTAATTCTTTTGGGACATATTTGAAAGAGAAATTACTTTATATTGAGGTTGATTATTGGTTATTTATTCCATACAGGATTTATTTATTTTCTAAGTCTCAGGGATTTACTTTCTACTTACAGTTTTATAAATGACCTAAATAGCAAACTTATTTATAAAACTACAAACAAATCAAACAATCAAAACAAAACAAAATGCCCACTACCAACTAAGTAAGAAAGGTAAGATTACATATAATTTTCTGCCAAAATTAGGAACAAGGCATTCTTAAATGGTAACAATGGATGAATCTGAGTATTGAAACCTGTAAACATTACAAAAGACATCTTAGTGATTGCCCTCTAACTAAAAAATTGTTACTGCTAGTGACTGATTAATAATTGATTATAATGTCATGTTCAACTTTTCTAGTGATGCTATATTGAGCCCAATAAAATTTAGTCCTACTCATCAATACCTCAATTCTTTAGGCTTTCAGATACTCTCCAAAGACAGAAATACAAATTTCCAGTTATAAAATAAATAAGTCATGAGAAATGTAAAGCATGGAGAATATAGTCAATAATATTGCATTAACTTTGTAAAGTGACAGATGGTAACTAGACTTATTGTAGTGATCACTCATCAATGTATATAAATGAGCAATCACTGTGTTGTACACCTGAAACTAATATAATACTGTATGTCAATTATACCTCAAAACTAATAATGAGAAGGCATGAAAAGACACTTCTCCAAAGAAGACATACAAATGGCTAACAGACACATGAAAAAGTGTTCATCATCATTAGCCATCAGGGAAATCCAAATCAAAACCACACTGAGATACCACCTTACACCAGTTAGAATGGCAAAAATGGACAGGGAAAGAACAAATGTTGGAGAGGTTGTGGAGAAAGGGGAACCCTCTTACACTGTTGGTGGGAATGCAAGTTGGTATAGCCACTTTGGAAAACAGTGTGGAGGTTCCTCAAAAATTTAAAAATAGAGCTACCCTGTGACCCAGCAATTGCACTCCTGGGTATTTACCCCAAAGACACAGATGTAGTGAAAAGAAGGGCCATATGCACCCTAATCAATGTTCACAGCAGCAATGTCCGCAATAACTGAACTGTGGAAAGAGCCAAGATGCCCTTCAACAGATGAATGGATAAAGAAGACGTGGTCCATATATACAATGGAATATTACTCAGCCATCAGAAAGGATGACTACCCAACTTTTACATCAACATGGATGGGACTGGAGGAGATTATGCTAAGTGAAATAAGTCAAGCAGAGAAAGTCAATTATCATATGGTTTCACTTATTTGTGGAACATAAGGAATAGCATGGAGGACATTAGGAGAAGGAAGGGAAAAATGAAGGGGGGGATCGGAGGGAGAGATGAACCACGAAAGACTATGGACTCTGAGAAACAAACTGAGGGTGTTACACCAGTCAGAATGGCTAAAATTAACAAGTCAGGAAATGACAGATGTTGGCGGGGATGTGGAGAAAGGGGAACCCTCCTACACTGTTGGTGGAAATGCAAGCTGGTGCAGCCACTCTGGAAAACAGTATGGAGGTTCCTCAAAAAGTTGAAAATAGAGCTACCATACGATCCAGCAATTGCACTACTGGGTATTTACCCCAAAGATACAAAAGTAGGGATCTGAAAGGGTACGTGCACCCCGATGTTTATAGCAGCAATGTCCACAATAGCCAAACTGTGGAAAGAGCCAAGATATCCATCGACAGATGAATGGATAAAGAAGATATGGTATATAGATATAATGGAATATTATGCAGCCATCAAAAGGAATGAGATCTTGCCATTTGCAATGACGTGGATGGAACTGGAGGGTATTATGCTGAGCGAAATAAGTCAAACAGAGAAAGACATGTATCATATGACCTCACTGATATGAGGAATTCTTAATCTCAGAAAACAAA
This sequence comes from Mirounga leonina, assembly GCF_011800145.1. Lineage (NCBI taxonomy): Eukaryota > Metazoa > Chordata > Mammalia > Carnivora > Phocidae > Mirounga > Mirounga leonina. Next base: position 22,926,286 of record NW_023270415.1, on the reverse strand, counting down.
CTGAGGGTGGAGTGGGGGGTGGGGTGGGAGGGATGGGGTGACTGGGTGATAGACTGGGGAGGGTATGTGCTCTGGTAAGTGCTGTGAATTGTGCAAGACTGTTGAATCTCAGATCTGTACCTCTGAAACAAATAATGCAATATATGTTAAGAAAAAAACAAGAAGATAGCAGGAGGGGAAGAATGAAGGGGGGGAAATCGGAGCGGTAGACGAACCATGAGAGACGATGGACTCTGAAAAACAAACTGAGGGTTCTAGAGGGGAGGGGGGTGGGAGGATGGGTTAGCCTGATGATGGGTATTAAAGAGGGCACGTTCTGCATGGAGCACTAGGTGTTATGCACAAACAATGAATCATGGAACACTACATCTAAAACTAATGATGTAATGTATGGGGATTAACATAACAATTAAAAAAAGTTGCTGAAAAAAAAACTGAGGGTGTTAGAGGGGAGAGGCGTGGGGGAATGGGTTAGCCTGGTGATGGGTATTAAGGAGGGCACGTGCTGCATGGAGCAGTGGGTGTTATATGAAAACAATGAAGCGTGGATCACTACGTCAAGATCTAATGATGTATTGTATGGTGACTAACATAACAATAAAATAAAATTTAAAAAATTCATAAGATAATTGTGAACATTTGAACATAGACTGGATATTTTAGAATGTTAAGGAATTGCTATTAATTTTTGTGGCTGTGACAGTGGCACTATGTTGGTTAAAAAGTCTTTAACTCTTAGATGTGTAAAATAAAACACTGTAAATTAAATTATATGGCTTGGTTCAAAATAATATACTGAGGACAGAGAAGGGGGTAGGAAGGAATTGTACAGATGAACAACTTTGACTATCCTTTGATAATTCTTTAAGCTGGATGATGGGTTAATGGGAGTTCATTATATTATTCTCTTTACTTTTGCATATCCTTGAAATTTTATATAATAAAAAGTGATTTTGGTTTTCTTTTTAAAGGAGGAATCCATGGAAGCATGCAAAAGTCGGGTTTATTTGAGAGCTGTGGAGCTGCGGTACAAACATACTGAGGATTGAACATGAGGCCAGCCTCATTCCCCCGACCAGCAGCTCCCAGGAGGGATGTGCAAGATGGTCTTCTGGGGTATGAAAAGAAATGATTAGAATTTCCATTTGTACTAGAAGACCTCAGTTCTTCCCTACTATGTATGTCCTTTACTATTCACACAGAACACATCACTTCTGACACTTACAGTCACCAAATGGGTGGGGATTTTTCCCCCTCACCAAGCAATTCTCTGTGACATCAGCTGGGTGTCCTATAATTTAACTTAATTCTGATACCATCTATGTGGAGGCAGCTGGGGCTCAGTCCCACAAGATGGCCTCTGCTTCAGATGGGAGACATATGTCCAGGTTGCACCTGTGCTTCCGACCAACTGGCTATAAATCTGAGGTACCCGTTGTCAGGTTTGGTTAGTTTGCTAGAGAGGCTCACAGAACTTAGGACTGTTCACCAGTTTATGATATAAGGATCTGATAAAGGATACAAATGAAGAGATGTAAGAGATGCCTAGGGCAAGGGATGTGGGAAGGGGCTGGGGACTTATATGCCATCTCTGAGCACACCACTCTCCCCTCACCTCACCTGTTTTCCAACCTGGAAGCTCTCCCACCTCATATTTTGGGATGTTTATAGAGGTTTCATCACATAGATAGGACAAATTACGAACACCACTTTCTAGCCCCTCTTCTTCCTCTGGAGGACAGCAGGTGGAACTGAAAATTCTGAGCTTCTAATCACAGTTTGGTCCTTCTGGTGACCAGCTCCCATCCAGGAGCCATGCAGGAGCCCACCCAGGGTCACCCCACTAGAATAAAAGATGTTCCTAGTGTTCTAATCACTTAGGAATTTATAAAGGTTTTCAGAGCCCTATGTCAGGGACAGGGTCAAGGACAAATATGAAAACAAGAGGTGCTCCTAGTACTCTTATCAGTGAAAAAATTACAAGGGTTTTGGGAGCTCTGTGCCAGGAACTGGGAGCAGACAGACAAACACACACACACACACTCACACACACACATATATTCTATTATCTCACACCATTTATTTGTGATCTCATCCATTTAAAAGTTGCATTTGTGCATATGTAATTTATAACTAAATTACTATGCATATGTTGTGGATGTGTAGGCTCCAGGTTTTGTTTGTTTTTACTGATGGTAAGCACACACATAAGAGTAAGGTGATTCTTGAGCATGGGGTGTCCTCTATCTGGGTTACATTATAGTTAGCTCATTCTGGAATATTTTAATTCTGAAGGAGGACCCATTTGCATCTCTAAACCACTACTCTAGATTGATCCAGAAGAATATCTTCATCATGGAGCTCAGAGGGAATACCTATGACCTGGCTGATTCTTACAGCATGGTGGTCTCAGGGTAGTTAGTCTTCTCAGTGGCAGCTAACTTCTTCCAAAATGAGAATTCCAAGAAAACCAGGCAGAAGTTACCAGCTCAAAATGCCAGTGTAACGGTGTAACACCTCTGTATTCTATTGGTCAAAGCCATAGGCCAGCCTGATTCAAAGGGGTGGAAAAACTGACTCCACCTCTTGTTGGCAGAATAGTTATCCCCAGACAAGGGGGGAAGGAACCAATGGCAGCCATCTTGCAGGCAAGCTACCAAATTCCTGCAGAAGATTCACCTACTATCAGTATTTCTTGGGTCATGTCAGGAGCTCTAGATTTTGAGAAAGCACTCCTAGAAATTCTTAATGGTATTAAATTTTCAAAATTACTCTAGTGAATATTTGGTAGTGGCTGGATCTCTCACTTAAAATTTCTGACTAAGCACTTAAAGAAAAGAGGAGATTCCACTCACAGGTTTGGATCCAAAATGCTTCTGCAATAGGTAGTACAGGTGGGCATTACTGAAGAGAAAGTATAACTACTCTCTATTAAAGTAACAGGCTTCTGGGTCTATTTACTATAAGCTCACACTAATTAGAGACCTGACAGAGGCTTAAAATTCTCTGCTAGCCAAGTTTAGAAAACATAAGAAAGAAAGGGGTGTGTTTTTCAGAGAGTTGCATGGCAAAGCAAAGTCTCACAGGGAGACCCTTTTCAGGTAGGAGATTGATGAGGCAGGAGATGATGTGGGGTGGAGAGTCCACTCACAGCTCCAAGCTTGGGACAAGATGGTCTCCCACCACCAGGGATACTGCTTCCCGAAAATGTCCTAAGTCCTGACAGGTAACCGCACTTGCTCGTCTCTTAAAGTATGGGACAGGAAGTCAAATCACACATCTTCTCTAGGACTTGACAAGCTAAAATCTCTAAAGGACACCCAGAAAAGAGCACAGAAATCTGGAGACTGCCTTTAAGCCAACAGGAAGCAAAGAAGCTCAATCAAAGGAGCAACCAGGCAACTGGTTCCACGGGTTCATTCCATGCCTGTCATTGAATGCAGGCTTAGTGCTGTTTTTCCTTAACACCACAGAGTAAGTATTACAGCCATCTCTCTTCTGGTGCCTGGGAGGATGCAACACAAGCTAGATTCACCATTTTCTCCTCAATATCTGGGGCCCAGGTCCTTAAAAGAGAAATCTGCCAATGATATAATTATATAAATTAGCATATAAAATGATTTAGCTAAAAATTAATCTCAAGGTTTAAATGCAGTAAAGCAACAGTGTCCAACCAGGGCACAGAATGAAGCAGCAGCAAACAAACTACTTGTAAAATGAAATAATAAAAGAATACAACTTACATCTTCTGTTATCTGGGCTGATCTCAGTGGCCCAATCTGTACACTCTTGAAGGTAAAACAATTTTAAGCTGTGTAAATATGGATGTGAAACGAATTATAATAACCCATCCTCCTCCCCAAATGATATAAAATACCAGAATTCAAACACAGAAAATATCTCAGTTACTCTAAAATTATGAGTCTGTCTATGGTTTTGGGAGTTGTAATATATCATGACTTAGAACCATGATAAATTCTGGCAGTTCTTCCTGAAAGAAATACTACAGAAAAAAGTAATGTGAATATGCAATGCATGGAAGCAGAAACACTGTTTTGTCCTGCTATTGTTAAAATAGTTATTGAAATGTGAATAATGTGAAATCAGTAAAAGATACATTAGTCCTACCTTGCAAGGTGACTTTTTATTGCTCCAAATTTAATGAACAGCCCGTTTTTTACAAGAAGAATCCTTTGAGAATGGTATGTGGCTAGATAGTAATGTGAATGAATCAAGACCTGAACTTCCCTCTCAGGTCAGGAAGGATCATCTTTTTAACCTTTACATTTATCTTTATAATTCTCAAGTGTTTTTCAATTCAATATTACTTAATCTTCAGGACATCCCTAGAAGGTAAGTCAATATTATTAGACTGAAGTACTGAAAGATTAAATGATTTGCTCCAAGTTCCAAGGAAAACAATGCCAAGGGGCAGGATTAAAATGTAGAAGTTTAACGTAATTGACTACATTCTCTCTCTGGACACAGGTGACTCTGTTTTTTATAATAGACTCATAAAGAATTTTGGAAGTTGATAATCACAATTTGAAGGTATCCTTGCCTTTGAAAAGAATAAAGTAATGAAAGATTGATAGAAGATTTTTGTGCAAGCTATTGCTTCCTCAAAGAAGGGAAATGACCAGAAATTGCATGTTAGGGCCTAGAATATCTGTAAGGCAGCCAGAAACAAGGAGATATGATGGTTTCCTTTTCCTAAAGTAGTGACATGAAGTTAGCCATGGATGGATTAGAGTATAAACAGCAAGGGGACTAACTACAAGGTGGTCAGAAAGGTGAGCTGCTATCATCTGAGCCCCTTGAGATTTGAAGATGGGGGGGATACAGATTACGTGGTGAAGTGGTTTCCAAGGCTGTGTTAGTTTCGTAGGGCTGCTAACAAAGTACCATAAACTGACAGTTAAAACAACAGAAATGTACTGCCTCACAGTTCTGGAGGCTGGAAGTCCAAATTCAAGGTGTCAGTGGGGTTGACTCCTTTTGAGGTCTCTGAGGGAGAATTTGTTCTCTTCCTCTTCATAGCTTCTGGTGGTTACCCGCAATGCTTGGCATTCCTTAGCTTGTAGATGCATCATTCCAATCTCTGCCTCTGTTGTCACATGGCATCCTCCCTCTCTGCATCTCTTCACATGCCTTCTTTTTATAAGGACACCAGTTATAATGGAGTAGGTCTCATCCTAATGACCTCATCTTAACTTGATTAAATATGCAAAGACCCTACTTCCAAATAAGGTCATATTCACAGATACTACAAGTTAGGGCTTCAACATACCTTCTTGAGGGACACAATTAAACCCATAACAAAGGCCAAGAGAGTAGAACAGAATCTCTGAGTAAACCTTTCATTGAAAGCCTGCAATTTAAATTGGTCTCATCATAACCATTGATTTTAGATGTGGCAAAATAAAGAAAACAGAGTCATGGGCTATAGATTAGTTACCAAGCTAAGCTCCTAGTACATGGTCCCCCTCATGCTGAGGAGATGAATGGTGATCATTGCAGGTCATGGATCTTTCAAGAAGCACCAACCTATGTCCATTCCTGGGCCATTTTTGGAATAGGTAGTAGCTTGTTACAGAAAATAACTCTTCTGGCCCTGTAGAGATTGTAAAGTATTGCGTAATTAATATGAACTTCCCTCTCTGACTGAGAAGGGTCATTCTTGCTTATAAACCCCTTTCACACATCAAGTACTCCCTAAATCCTGACCTCAATATGCACACATAGTTCAGAATGCTGCTCGTTTTGGGACTCTGTCACAGATAAATCCTTAACATTCAAATGAGCAAACAATTTATTCTTAATGCACAAAAAGAAATATTGTGAGAACTTATTTCCAAAGGAGTGGAAATCCCTACTGTTAAGAATTGTTCTTAAACAAATTATACCGAATTAAAATTATTTCTTATGCAAATCCCATTACTAGCTCAATAGTGTTCTTTCCATTTTGGCAATGGATACCTGGTAGAAAAATTGTTTCTGTGATCATTGATTTTCAAGGGTTTTCGGCTTGCCAGGACGAGGGGATCACTGATTTAACATATAAGTTTATGTAAAAAAGTAAACATTGACTTCTTTTTCCAGTGCACAATAAAAATTTTATCTGTTCGAGGCAGTTGCATGTGTCTGTCAATACAGAGGTATTTCAAGAAATTTTAAGAAAAGGTAGGAAAGAAGAGTAGAAAGATCAATATTTTAAGATATTATCTTGCAGTCTTATTTTTTTTTAAGATTTTATTTATTTATTTGACAGAGAGAGACACAGCGAGAGAGGGAACACAAGCAGGGGGAGTGGGAGAGGGAGAAGCAGGCTCCCCACGGAGCAGGGAGCCCGATGGGGGACTCGATCCCAGAACCCTGGGATCATGACCTGAGCCGAAGGCAGACGCTTCACGACTGAGCCACCCAGGCACCCCTTGCAGTCTTTATTCATAAACAAATGGGAATACATTGGGATGTATTTCACAGTTTGTATTTTAAGAAAAACAGCAACTCTCATGTCATATCTTTTCTTCTGCATTAGCTATGTGATATATGCCAGATTCACATATGTGGCACTGCCATTGAAATAATCCCACACCACATGTGGCCAATCCTGCTTATTTATTTTTTGATCGTATAATTGTCACTCTCAAATACCTGGACCTACAAAAGCACATGGAAAGCAAAAGCCTTTTATATGATTGCTCAGTGCCCAGCCCATGGCCTCAGACAATAAAGTAAAAATTTGTGATCAGTGTATGTTTTTGTCATCATCCAGAACACCACCTTAATTCTTAAAAAATATTGATATACATCAGTAAATAGTTAATTTTCTTCTAGGAAGTTTGCCTTTTAAAATGAACAGGAATTTTTTTTTTTAGTCCTATAAAATGGAAATATTAGTCAGAAAAATCCTTACTGGGATTTATATCTATTTTGGGTATAGATAAAGAGAAGAAAGGTGATTGGAATTATTGGATGCAAAGAAGATTTAGGAAGAGGAATGAAATAAGTTTAGGACTAAAAAGATAATGACTTACAAAAGAAGTGAAAATGATGTTATTCTTGAAGTAACTAAGAGGATTGCTCACTTCAGATACATACTCTAGAGGCTCTGTGCCTGGAAGTGTCAGGATTATGTTGGAAAGGACTCACATCACTAAAAGCCTTCTGGGTGGGAGTGTGGGGGTGAGGGTAGGAATACAACTAGCTACCCAAAGGATGAAATGATAATGTTAATGTCAAGGAAAATCATTACTTGGACCTTCTTTGGCTGGTCTCCTGCTGGATACTTTTATTGATTGCTGAAGAGAGATTAGGCATGTCCAATTTGCTGTAGGTCACAGTCTTCATTAAAATGAGAACTTATTGTTTACTTTCCTTGAGAATTATGAACTTTTCCACTCAATAATAGTGATGGTCATGATCTTATTTAAAATACATTGAGATCCATCCTAGAAAGTATAAATGATGTATTTTTTAAAAGAGTAAACAAGCAATTTGGAAAATAACAAAATGTAATAGAACCAGGAACATTACTAATGGTGCTAGTCTCACATTTTTGTACAATCTTTTATTTAAGCGTTTAAGAAATTAGATACAAGACACAACTTGTTCTAGGGAATCAGCACTATGCAGCAGGGATGTTAGAGAGCTGCATTTTGTGCCCAGTGACTTTCTGCTTAACCTTTGGCCACTTCTTTTATAACTGTCTTCCTCATCATTGTCATTATGTCATTACCATCATCTCCATCAGCACAACCATGATGTCAAACGTCACCTCTGTAGAAGGTCTTCCCTTACCTAATTCTCTCTGTCACTAGTGTTTTATCTTCCCGTATTTTTTTACCCTGTTACCCTGCCTTAAGTTTCTTCATGATATATTTAAAGATCAAAAATTGTATTTTCTATTTAGTTGTTCACTACAGCTGCATGAGGACAGGATTTTTTTTTTTTTTAAGATTTTATTTATTTATCTGAGGGAGACAGAGTGAGTGAGTGAGTGAGAGCACAAGCTAGGGGGAGAGGCAGAGGGAGAGGGAGAAGCAGGCTCCCCACTGCACAGGGAGCCTGACATGGGGCTTGATCCCAGGACCCCGGGATTATGACCTTGGGCAGACACTTAACCAACTGAACTACCCAGGCACCCCAAGGACAGGAATTCTTTTGTCTGGATTTCCCAGTGTGTGTTGAGTGCCTAGAAGTGTTCCTGACATGTATTTGGTACTCAGTCAATACCAGTTAAATGAATAAATTATTATTTATTAAACATTTATACTGTTATGTTCATTCCTACATTTAACACTCTTTTTTGGGGGAGGGAGTGTTAACAATCTGCCAGGTACTTTTCTATAAACAGGGAATAAGCAGGAACAAAAGAGGCAAACGCTGCCCTTGAAGGAATCACTTTCTAGTGAAAGAGAAAGATAATAAGCAAGGTATAAAAGTAAATTATGTAGTATATTAGTGATAAATGCTTAGGAGAAAACCAAAGTAGAGAGGTAAGGAATGGTGTGAATGGACTGACATTTGGATCAATACTGTAGGTAAGTGAGAGAGAGAATCATGTGAATTTGGTAAGGAAGACGTTCTATTCCAGGTGGACAGAATCTAACATAATGAGTAAAGAAAGAGAATCCTGGAAGGAGGCCAGTGTGGCTGAAACAGAGCTAGGTGGGAAGGGAGTAGTAGGAGATAAGACAGAGACAATGGAAGCCTTTCATTCTGAGTGTGTTGGGAAGCCATTGGAGGACTTTGAGAAGAAGAATGACAGATGCCACATAGCTGTAAAAGGCTGCTGTGTTGAGAACACGAAATGGGACAAGGGCCACAGAAAGGAAACCGGTTTGTTATCTTGTTGGCAATCCAACTTAGAAAAGGAGTTGAGAAAGAAGAGAGAAAAAATGATAGCAAATAGTGGCTCAAAGGAGAGGCGAGTAGGATAAAGACGTCACATAAAGAATAAAAGAGAAGAGGTATTCTTTTGTTGTTTTTACCATAGGGTGAGGGAAACTAGGAAGGGAGAGCAGGCTTCACTAGTTTGTGAAAGAAATGGGTGATGAGCAATTGAAAAGGTGTATGGAATATTCTTTAAATACATTTGACTATGAAGTAAAAGAGAAAGAGGATGACAGCTAGGAAAGCTCTTGAGGTCTTTAGGAAATAGATGGAATATATTTATCCTTACTATTCTCTGATCATGGAAGTCATACATGTATGTTGAAAAATACAAAGATACAGAAATAGATGATGAACAAAGTGATATTCCCCCAATTTTCAACACCAAGAAAGCAATTATTAAGAGTTAATGTAAATTCCTTCAGTTGTGTTTTATGTATATAATTATTCAGATATGCATAACCATGATGCTCCTTGAAAAAAATTAAAGTGGTAGGGTATGGGTAAAACTGGATGTTCCTACAGTAAACTAGATACCTGAAAAATATGTAACTCAAATATAGGGATAGCCAGTAGGACATGTGGACTGACTTGATTTTCTAGGAGCATCTATGCCTATGTACAAAGTCATCCCTATGTTTTGTCTTTACCTGGCCAGTGTTCCCTACCTGGAAATAGTCTGGTGGGTGGGATAAGAGAATAGAAGCTGGCCTTCTTATATGAGTCCGTGGTACCCTTTACTATTTGGAACACTTATGACCGGTATTATGATTGCCTGTTTTATTCTCTGTGTGAGCTTTTTGAGGGCAATGACTATCTTTTGCTTAATATTGTACCTACAGAACATAGATCAATGCCTGACACCATGATGTGGACCTCACTTTTGTTTGTTCATTGAATTAATGAATGGGTAGTATACAGTTATAAACATGTATGTACCATAGCAAAGATGTGCATATGAGTGTGCATGTGTGTGATTTTGTGTTTGGTCTTGGTTTATAGTTCCATATTTTATCTAATGGTTCCAATTCATCCAAATAAATTCTACTGTTGGAAGTAAATTGTTGCTTTCTAAGTGAGTCGGTTCAAACTGTCAAAAGTAACTCGAAATTTTAAATGATCTCTTCAGCCTTTAATTTTTGCATATGTACTATTAGTTTGATTGAAGCAGTAAATATGGCTTGTGATACATGAATGGCACTAGTATCTGTATGCATACATTCCTTGATTATCAGTAATGGATTAATTTATTAAAAATAGTAGATACGAAATGAAAATATACTTCATTACTTTCCAAATTCCACTTCAACTGAATTGTAAAATTCAAGTTTTATATGAACAAAAAAGGCCACTGGAAAGGCCAACATAATTAAAATTCAATTAATAGCCTACTTTTCTCTTGAGTCTACAAAAAACCATTCATTATTCTTTGGCAATTGAGTGCATTCCAATTTGTCATGAAATTAGCCACTTACTTGCTTTGTTTTCCCAATTTCAAAATCGAGTGGCAGTCTGATCATATTCATTTCTTTCTTGGTTGAACTCAATATACATTTTTCATTCATAGTTTTTGTGAGATTCTCTAATATTTATTTACTAAGGCTTTTGAAGTATGAACACTTATAGGTCAATTCCATCAGAGAAATAATTGGGTTCTTTGACAACATCAGAACACAGTAAATGATTGTAACTCAGCCTTTTGAACAAGCAGACAAGATAAAGTGTCTATTATCGAAAAGGGGTTTGCATTTATTTTTAGACTCCCCTCCCAACAAGAAAAACAAAATCCAAGAGTTGGCTTTTAGTTCATTTAGGGTCTTGGAATAGACCTTGGGCATTGATTTGGTTTTACAGTGATTTAGGTTAGAATGACAACATGTAAATTCATAATTCTTTTTAGGGTAAATCAAGCAATAAAAATGCATTTATAATAAGTAAATGCCTATATTGCTTACTCTGTACTAATTACATATAGTGTTTCATTTAATATTTACAATTAATCTGTGAGAAATATATTATTGTTCCAATTTTTCAGGTAAAGAAGCTAAGGCTCAGAGACATTAAGTAACTTGTCTAAAGTCAGAATAAGATTCTGCTGCCAAGAAATATACATAAGAGTTTTAAATTACATACTTTTCATCCACTTATTGAATGCTCTTTCCATTCAATAGCTTTGTTCTATGAGTAGTTGTTCAAATTACCTAAGGCTGGAGAATCCGAAAGAAAACTGAGATCAGATAACACAGTTGCCAACTCAGTGTCTGCTGAATTGTTTTAACACTAAACATTTAACCAAGTATGCCTTGCATTTCCTAATTGTAATTTCACAGTTTAATTATACTATCATATTGGCTAACTTTTGGTTATTTTCCTCTAAAATAAACATGCATCTGAGTGAATCTGTAGACTTTGGGTGGAAAACCTTCTTGGGGCCATGGCTGCCTATCAGATAGTCTTAAAAAGAATGGCATGTTTGCTATAGCTAAATTAATCAAAGTCCCTCAGACCACTCATGAATCTAGAAATGCCATCTAATATCTATGACACACAGAGTAGACAAAGATTTCTGAAAACCGGAACCATTTTGTGAGCCTTTTAAATAAGCTAAATTCCTAACGCCCAACCTCAAGGTGTCCAGCAAACCTGTGTTTCCTAGTCTGTGTGCTTCCTCATTCTCCACTATGACTATCTGAAAATTTTGCCACTCTTCCTAAACTTCTGGCCATAGCAATTCCTACTCACTCTCAGCCTCTTACTTCATGGAGAAAATAGGAACATTAGGTGGTATGGCAGGCAGACCATGGTAAGATGGGTCCCAATAATCACCACCTTTTGCTGTTTCCACACTACCGTAATTTGCATTTTGACAGGCTGTACTGCTTTCTTGGCTACCACACTGTAATGAATCAAAATGCCTGTAGTTGGCAGAATTTCTAAACTAGCCCACCCAAATATGCTGTGCTCTAGTCTCCAGAACCTAGGAATATAGGACGATATAATTCTCATGATTATGTTATATAATATGGCACACTTGGCCTCAAAATATGCAAATGATCTGGGTGGGTATAATCCAGTCTTACAAGACCTTAAAAACAGTGAGCTTTCTCTGACTGGTTGCAAAAAGGGAAGTAAGAGAGATCTGAAGCATGAGAAGGATTCATCAAGCCATTGTTGGCTCTCCCGACAGAGGGAAATATGTAATGAGGAATCCAGGCAGCTTCTAAGAACAAAGAGAAGCCTCCAAGTGGTGGCTCACAAAGGAACATGTACCTCAGTCCTACAACCATGAGTAACTGGATTCTTCCAAAAATCTGAATTAGCTTAAAAGTGGGATTTTTCCCAGATCTTCTAGATAACAGCCCAGCATGGCTGATACCTTGACCCTAGCCTGGGAGGCCCTAAGCAAAGAACTCAGTCAAGCCCTTCTGGATTCCAATCTATGGAATTGGGAGAAAATAAATGGGTATTATGTTGGGTTTCTAAATTTGTAGTAATTTGCTATACAAAAAATAAAACTGATGTGTTACCATATTTGAGAGGCCCATGTGGCAAGAAACTGATGGCAGCCTCTGGCCAATAGCCAGCTAGGAACTGAGGCCATTGGTCCATTGGTCCTAGGGGAACTGAATTCTGCCAATGATCACATGTACCTGGAAACAATTCCCTTCCAGTCAAGCATTCAGATGGGAGTCCACCCAAGGCTGACACCTTGATTGCTGACTTCTGAGAAGCCCTAAATCACAAGACCCAGCTAAGCTGTGCCCAAACCCCTGACTAGAGATACTGTCAAATAATTAATGTGTACTGTTTTACTGTTTTAAGCTGCTACATTTGGGAGTAATTTGTTATAAATCAATAAATAATGAATACAGATGGAAATTCCAATTTCCCTCCACCAAACGTATAGAGATCACCATGAAAATGCAACCTTCTATAGCCTGGCTTGTTCCACACCAAAAGTGTCAATAAGCTTTATGCTAAATCCAGTGGTCACTTGGTATCTTAGAAATTTTTGCTATTGCTGCCCATTCTCTTCTTCTGTCTTCCACTACATCCTGACTGCCTGGTTTTCTTCATAGACTGCTCAGATAACTTTTAAGAGGACTCAAGACCCCCTTCCTCCTGTGAGTTTTCATCATCATGGGAAATTCACATCTCATCCTTGCTCTTGGTGGGGAAGTCACTCTCTATTAGTATTTTAATCTCCCTTTGCTTTGCCTCCAAAGAGGTTGGCCAGGCCCCTCCCCTTAGACCTTTTCAGGCGTTCATCAGGTACCTCCAAATACTAATGGGCATATGCTTATGGTATTTTTACAGCTCCTCTCATTTGGAATAAGTACCCATTTCTACTCAACAGCAGCAAGGAAGTAGAACACAACTCAATGACAACTCTTATCAAAGAAATCTACATGCTTTCAATTTCCTTCTTTTGGGTATTATGGAGATGGATGATCTACCAATGTTGACAAAACGTATCACAGTCTCTTAGCATGACTGAAAAGCCATATTAAGTCCTATGATTTTTCTTAGCCCTGGGACCTCTGCTAAAATCAAGCTATGGTAAAAAGCATCACTTAACATCCTGTATTTTTAAGGATGCATTTTTGTCCTATAAAGATGAAGTAGATAATATAATCCATTCAGATTTTAACTTTGGATAAATTTCTTGGCATTAGAGAGTTCCAGCATGTGGTAGGACCTGTAAATATAACAGGAACTTTGCATTAAACATATTTTACAGTTCTGCAACCAATAACATTAGAATATGTAAAATATTTCTTGATTTTCAGTAATGTCAAGACACTATGCACACAAATAGTACATTAACATTATCATTAACTATAATATGCTTACAAGAAATTCACTACATGTGAATATTGTAGTTGATTCCCTAATATTCATTCCACTCAGGTGACTGGCCTAAGCAAATCATGGCATACCCATGCCTCTTGCCAGTGAATGGTTCAAGAATGGGCATATGGCCAATGAGACATGAGGGGAGGTCTGCAGGGACTGCCAGGAAACATTTTCCTGGCTCTGAGGAGAGACTGCAAAAAAAAAAGGATGGTCTTTTCTTCTCTAGATAATGAGTCAGAATGAGAAGACTAGATTTGCCACAGCTATATTGCTATTTGCCTAAAGATGGAACCAAAGCTGGCATGGTTGAGAAGAGATGGAAAGAAGCTGGATCCATGAAGACATCACCAATGGATTCCAAGTTTTTATTACTCACAGCAAAAACTATTCTAGTAATAATATGTTTTGAGCACCAATGATATATTGAGGTCAAAAAGGACTGTTTAATTTAGTTAAATTTATGCAGGCATGCCTAGGAAGAAAATCAGAGGAGTATACGAGCAAATTTGGAATGAAGAACAGGGACTACTTTTAGATTAGGTTTTATGAAAAGACTAATCTGGTACCGAATCAAGGGATTGGTCGAGCTATGAGAGAGAATCAAAAAATACAAAAAATACAAATGGAGTCAGAACTTGGACATGGGAGTTACTTTTTTGCACCCCAAAGGATGACCTCAAACTTTACCAAAATCCTTACCAAGACAGATGTGAAAGCCTCAAGGCCAATACAAAAAAGTTGTTGATCCATGAAAGGCCTGGTATGTTCTGCCCTCTTATATGAAGAACAAAGGCCATTGTCCATCTTCTTGATTGTTAAATAACTTAAAAGATAAGAGAAGTTAATAATCAGAGGGTTTTTTTGCGGGGGGAGCGGAGAGTAATCCTCTGGGTTAGAATAAAATTGAAACATCAAGAAGATCCAGCCACACTGAGAATTATAGGACATTCTGTTAGTTAACCATTAAGCCATTTTACATGGTGGTGGTTTCATTTCAATATATTCAATGAGGGTAAAAATGATACAGTGTACAAACCAGATTTTATCACTTAAATATCAATTCATCCTCATTGTTGCTATTAAATTGTGAGTCTCACCTGCACCAAAACATAACTGCATATATAATTACTGATGTGATGTTGGGTGTACATGATCTTGTACATTACAGAAAATTTTCTCATCACTCCGATCCTTTCCTCCAAAACCAGAGCTAGAGGAAGAGAGTCTACTGCATGTGTCAAGAATAGATTAAATCTCACAAATCTAGAAGTAGCAATTTAAAATCAGACCAACCATGGCTCAACACTCAGGATGGACATTTTTCTAGCTCTGTGATCTTTGATATGTGATTTAATCCCACAAATCTGTTTTCTCCTCAGGGAAATGGAGTTAATAATATCTTCCTAAGAGGTTTGTTGTAAAGCCTAAAGTCGGGAATGTATGGAAATTGTTTATTAGGCAGCTATAATGTAACAGAGACCAAACAATGTCAATTTTCTTCCCACTTTTCCTAATAAGGACTTACATTGGAGAGGGGAAAATCATTGAAGAGTGAGAGAATTTTTTTGGCCGAAGAAAATATGTTTTTCGCTAGGGGGGTACTCACATTTAAATACAGTACTGATAAATCAATGGATTAATCCCCCTAAGAGATGTTTATCACAACAGGGCCACAGTAAGTCAGAATATTTTTGCTTGGATGAGAATTCTAGGTTACAGATATTAAAACATAGCACTATTTTTAGCTAAGAGTGTACTTAAGTATGTGAAAAATAATTGCCTGTATCGTGTTTTTGAATTCTTAGAATAAAGGAAGAGAGATTTTGTTTAAATGTCAGTATTTGTTTAAATGCCTGCGAGTCCCTCTCATTTTTTAGCTCCTAGTAGCTGACAGTCCTAGCTCTGGGGGATAACTAGAAGAGTGTGTTCCAGTATTTACCAAAAGAACTAAATAAACAAAGTAAGTGTCTGATAGAAAACTGTATTCATAGAAGTCAAGCCACTGAAATCTGGTGTGTGAGAGAAGTGAAATGGCTCAGAGGAAGATGCAAAGGCCATGTAACTCTCCCTTCAATTGGATTCTATGCAAACATTGTCAAAGGGAGCTAGGAGGCCCGTCTCCTGGATACACAAGGACAACAGGATGCTGACCTCCTGAAGGGCTCCTCAGCAGAAGCCTAGACACAGGAGGGGTGTGGAGGAGGGATTAGAAGCCAAGGGATGTTGGAGGAGGAGGATGAGGAAGAGGAGGAGGAGGGGCAGGTTCCACCAGGGCTCCGTGGGGCTCTTCTTAATGACCCTTTTGGGATGAGGGGCAGCCCACTCACACAGCTCTTAAGCAAGATCCTGAGGGTCATGGGGAGGCAGAAAGACATCTGCACCTGGCTCAAACCTGTGCTGTTTTCTAAATGAGTAAATAGATAATGTCTTCCATATACTTAGAATGTTTTCTTTGAATCTCACTTTGGTTAGCCTCAATTTTAACAGGAGCTAGAAGTCTTCAAATTCACTATTTTCTCCAGTGAGTACCAGGTTCTGCTATTTTACCTTGTGGACCAATGAGAGATTCTTATGTTTTGGTGGTTTAGGTAAACAGGTCACAAAACACCTCAATGGTGTCTTTTTGAAAACTTTTGAGACCTATCCCTTACTAGAATTTATTGTCCCTTTTTCTCTTCTCCCACTGCAGTTTGTATATGTGTTTAAATATTCCTAAGAGTCTTCTAAAGTTATTTGTTTTCAAGTCTCTGCTCCATTCAAGTATTAATTCTCTGAGAGCCCAAACTTGCTAGTCATATTTAAACTCTCAGCTCCTAAAAAGTGACGGATACATGGTAAATACTAAATACTTTCATTGACTGAGTAAATAAATGCTGACATTCCTTTACAACAATTGCAAAGATGGCAAGCCAGGGATAACTGCAAGGGAATTTTACCTAATTTACATATACATATAAAATTGGCTATATCCTTAGTTTGTTTCTGTTCAATAAATCTTTATTGAATATGTACAGGTACCAGCTGAAGTTTTGGGTAGAGGGAGTACTAAAATAATTATGACATTATTCCTACTTGGAAGTGTTAGAAACAAATTATTTATTTTATTTTAAAATATTTTATTTATTTATTTGAGAGAGAGAGAGAGAGAGCACAAGCAGGGGGAGGGGAAGAGGCAGAGGGAGAGGGAGAAGCAGACTCCCCGCTGAGCAGGGAGCACAGTGTAGGGCTCAATCCCAGGACCCTGCAATCACCACCTGAGCTGAAGTTAAATGCTTGACTGACTGAGCCACCCAGGCACCCCCAAAACAAATTATTATTTTAAAATCTGTTCTAGAGAAAAGAAATACCTTGACATCTCTGTAGCTTATTTGTATGTTGGATGGCAATTAAACCATTTGTGATACCATTTAAACTGGTTTTCTTATTCTAACAAGAAACCCAAATCAATATTGCCAATAAAACATTAAAAAAGCCAATATTTTGTTTTAATTGCTCATTTCTATATACTATATATTCCCATGAAACTATGAACTTTGTATTAAGGGTTATGTAACTAGACTATTGTAGTTTAGTAATTGTTCATCTGTTTGTCCTGTGAGATTTTCGACGCTAAAGCACATTTTTTCAAAACTCCTTTGGTTTTTTTGAACCATTGCCGCCCCCAAGTGGAGAATATGGTATTTCATTAAATAAAAGACTATTCCCCCAAGTAACTAATATTGCAATTATAATCAAATGTTTATAATCACAAATCACCAAAATTAAATCTTTTATAATACTGAATTATGATAAAAAATAATTAAAAAACTAAGTCCTTTAAAACATTAACGATTCCAACAAATCTTTATTGATACACACAGATATTATAATTGTTAGATGTATCATGCTTGCGTTGCTGTTCTTATAGTTGTATAGTATATTTCTTTTATATTCTTCCACATGTCTTACAGTTAGATGATTATTCTTATCTGGTAATTCTATATGATTAGTTTTACTCTATCTATTTCCAATTTTTCTTCTGTTTTTCAAGGGAAGAACCACAGAGGTTCATGCAGGTCCTTCTGCTCAGCAGGGGGATATCTCCTCTAATATCGCGTTAATCTTTCCTTTATGATTTTCCAGAATTTGAATCCAAGGTTCAACCATTGTTATAGTTCTTAAAACTCTATTTAGATAAATAAATGCTTGGGTGCATATGCAATTTAGGTAAATCTTTTTTTGTGCTGCTTAAGCTTGAACTAGCTGAAGTGCTATAGAAATTTGAGCTTGATTTTAAAAAGATTAGACAAATAAATGTTCCCAAATGCATATGATTTCTATACACAATCACCTATTACATGGCACCCGACAGGGTCAACATTTACAAATGAGCACAAATAATGTTTATCTAATCATTGCATGCTCTAGAGTGTGTTGACCAGCATAATTAGAAACCCACCTTTGGGTTTTACAGTTTTTGCAATAATCCCTTGTCAGAGGGACAATCTCAATATCCCTTCTACGAATTCTTCAAAACACTTCTCAGTTTAGATGGTTCCTTCCAGCAGATCACATGTCAAATTCTACTTTCAAATCCCTGCCTCCTTTGTGGATGATGTGAGAGAAAACCTCTCCCTTGACTGGACCAGAGGAAGTAGTTTACTAAACAGCCTCTATCATCATTCCTTTCAGGGTGAGTTTACTTGTCTTGTTTTGAAAGAATAACTTGAAAAAAAGTGCCTTTTGGGGAACTTTAGGAACTCTGTTAAAATCTGTCTCTTATAAACCACTTTCCTTGTGATTTCAGAATTGTTTTTCATAAGGTGACGTCTGATCATTTTCCTATTCATATTAAAATCGTTAGTGATGAAACTTTTAGTGTTGCCCTAGAGAGACTTCAGGCTGAAATTTAAAATGTGGAAGTAGACATTTTATCTCAATTATTGAACATTGGACTCCTGTAAATTAACCAGATAAGTTTAAATATTCTGGCATTGTTCTTAGCATGACTTCACTACAATTGTTAATAATTGTATTATTTTCTTTATGCTGGCTCTCTATGTAATTTTTTCTGTGATTTTCATATCTTTCTTTAATCAATAGGTTCCTGCTCACAAATATTTTTGTTCTTTGATCTCTAATTTGTTATAGTACTAGCAAAAGGCTCTCTTGACATTAATCAGACATTTCATGATGATAAAAGTTACGTTTCACATTCAATTCTTCAACCTAATAAATCTTTCAAATTTCTTTGTAATGCGTTTTCTCTCTAAACTGTAAAAACAGAAAACACCCACCTGCTTAAGCTGATGGTCCCACCGAGTCAAATTTAGGGAGGGGCGCAGGCTTCCGTTGGTACCCACACCCACATAATGAAGCTTAGACTGAAGCTAGGACATATGCAGGTTTACCTTGGAGAATTTGGAAATTGCTTATTATATAGAATGCTAATTCAAGATTAATGGAAGTAGTCAAGGAAATTAAAAAAGAGGAAAGAGATAAGTTTGTCTCATAAACTGTTAGAAAACAGAACAACCTGCTTTATATTTTTCTCCAGGAGAGTCATGTGGATGAGCCCACACGCTGGCAAGTAAACTCTATCCCTCCAAATGAGATCAGAACATTAGTGTAAAAATACAAGTATCTGGGTAACTGGGGCAAACCAGGAGAGGAGAGCGGTATGCCTTCTCAGCAAACACACAAACAAACCCCACCAAAACCTTCAGGCACAGAACAAGAAGAACTATTCAAAATAGTATAAATCTTGGCAGGCAAGTCAAATCCATACCAGTGTTTGATTGATTGCATTTTCTAAGGCACTGACAAGTCTAATTCTTATTATTACTTAAGTAAAGAGCAATTACTGCCATCAAAAGCATTATTGAGCACTTACTATACTCCAGCAGATGCTAAAGATGTAAAGAGGGCTGAGATCAGTATCTACTACCTCAAGAAAATGGCTATAAAGAGAGTGATGCCAAAACAGAGTGGCAAAGGCAGAACAAAAATAACGTTTAGTTTGACGTACAACTTTGTGGGGCTTCTTTCTCCCCCTTTTAAATTCTGACTTACAATCAACAAAACTAAATAAAATACAAGGCAATTGCAAGAGATACAGTTATAATTTATTCTCTTATATTTTAATTAGCATAAAGAAGAAAAGACATATTTTTGACTCTTCTTAAGTACAGGAAATAAGAAGAAACACAACACTGATTCTTGTATCTCAGGTGTTAATTTCTCAATATTCTACAACTGGAATGCCTTTAGAGTAAGCAGCATCAAAAATGTTTTGGAATTCAAACTGTATGTGATGTCTAGAAATCTCCAAGTGGGAAAAAAAGAACTTGATTGAAATAATTCAAATGTGAGAGACAAATATATTCTTTTTTTTTTTTTTTTTTTTTTTTTAGATAGAAAGAGCAAGTGAGCAAGTGAGATGGGGTGGGGTGGGGGTAAAGGGAGAGGGAGAGAGAGAATCCCAAGCAGACTCTGAGCTGAGCATGGAGCCGGACATGGGGCTCGATCTCAGGACCCTGAGATCATGACCGGAGCTGAAACTAAGAGTTGGACGCTCAACCGACTGAGCCACCCAGGTGCCCCAGTAAGCAAGAGAGACAAAAATATTCTTAATTAAAACCAACTCATCAAGCAAAATTAACTCATTGTTAGAAAACACAGCTCAGAGATGTGTTGACAAACACTGTGATCTCAATGGAAAGGTATAAATGAGGGCGCCCTTGGTGACGACAGGCTCTGAACTGAGCCATAGTCTCTGTCAAATGCATGACAGAAGGTACTTTTTTGCAAATTGCTATTGAAATGCTATTCAGCTTAACTTAGTTGTGTTGACCTATGTTTACACATTTGAATGAAAGTAGTGAGCCAAGATTGATAGAATCCTGGAGGTGAGTGTCTAATAGCACCACCAGAATCAAACCCTCCATAAACATTCTCCTGAGGAAAAATTTGACCAATGGCACCTATGAGATAGTCTGTTGACATGGATAGTGTTTATCTATGTGCCATTTATAGGAAACATAGATAACGTCTGTGTAGTAGCCAGGGTTTTCCAGAGAAACAGAAACAATAGGATGTGTTTGTTTGTTTGTGTATGTATGTGTTATAAGAAATTGCTTCACAGGATGATTATGGATCTGTGCTCAACAAGCTGGAGACCCAGGAGAGTCTACAGTGTAGTTCTAGTCTGAAGGCTGGAAAGTTCGAGACCCAGGAAGAGCCAAGGTTAAATTCAAGTCCAAAGGCAGGAATACACTGATGCCCTGGCTTGAAGGCGGTCAGGCAGGAAGAATTCCCTCTTATTTGGGGGAGGGTCAGCCTTTTTGTCCTATTCAGGCCTTCCACTGATTGAATAGGCCCACTCACATTAGGGAGGGCAATCTGCTTTACTCAGTCTACCAACTTAAATGTTAATCTCATCCAAAAACAGCCTCACAGAAACAACCAGAATAATATTTGACCAACTGTCTGGACACCCTGTGGCCCAGTCAAATTGACACAGAAAATTAACCATCATACTCTGTATTGCTTAAAACATATAATGCTGAAAATGTATGTTAAACCTAAAATTGCAGAAATAAAAATATGAAATACAATAACAGAAATATACAAACCAACGCATTGATTTAATATTTACAGAGATTCACTATGCGCTGAGTCCTCACTGTTGTTGGCACAGGAAATAAGACAGTGAACAAAGACAAGTTTCCTAGCCCCTTGGAGTTTACACTCAGTGAAAGAAAGACAGTAAAAAATAGGATTATATATACAGAATATCATTTCAAGGAGAGATAAGGTCTGGGAAGAAAAGTAAAGCAGGCCCAGTGGCTGGAGAGGGACCATGTAGGTCAGCAACCTGGGACAGGGTAGATAGGGAGTCTCTGAAAAGTTAACCATCTGAGCAAAGACTGCAATGATGTGAAGGAGTGAGGCAGGTGAAGATATGAGGGAAGAGCATTCAGGCAGAGGGAACAGCACATGGATAGACCCTGAGATGGGAACAGACTTAGCATGCTTGAAGACCAGCAAGAATGCCAGTGTGGCTGCAGCAAGGACGCAGAAAGAGATGAGGAGGCAGGCAGCGGCCAACTCAGGGAGCTATACACTAGCATTTATCAATTAATACACATCTCTGCATCAACACTTTTACCTTCAATTTCCCTGTTTATGTGTTCAGTACATGGGAAGCATATTAAAAACCATAGCACAAAAGAGGAACAAAGGAATGAACACATATTCGAAAGGGTCCATTAACGTGTTGATATGCAACATGCTTTTATGAGGATACCGGTTTCCAGTTAAATAAGTAAGTAATTATCTTGACAATAAATAGTTCTCAGCACAGGCCGATTTTACTTTGTAGCTAAATATTTAAGTACAGAATTTGGTATGTTTCATATTACTATGGTTTCTGGGTTATAGATTGTTTTGCATTATTTCTCACTGGAAGTATCTGTCAGCACTGTGATAGTTTCCAGATGTTAACAAATTTTGGTTGTATGCATAGTCTTCAGTAGAACACATGCAAGTAAAATACAATATTTTTGTGTATTTCCAAAATATTGAGAGATAAAGAAAGGACTTTCAGAGAAGTGTTTAAGCTTGCTATTCCCCAAAGTGCCTCCATCAAGTATGAATGTATATTAGTCTTGTTCAAGTCAGGAAGACACAAACCATTGAGGTATTTAAAATAGAGGTGATATAATATAGTGAATAATTTACAAAGTACTCAGGAGGCCTGAGGAGCACAAAGGAGAAGGAGGGGATGCTAGAGGGGTTATAAAAGGGGAGAGGTGATAGTAAGAGATCAGAAGGCCACTAACACTCTGGAGCTGGACCCGTGTGTTGAGCCTGTTGCTGTGCTGTGGGTTACTTGGCAGCTGCCAGTACTAGAAAGGCTGAAAAGCTGTTTTTTCTGCCAGGGTTGGAATCATAAGTTGTCACGAAGGTAGCAGTTGGAACCCGTCAGGGAGGTGGTGCACTCCCTGGGATGCGGGAGTCACAGCAGCCTGCTTCTTCCTGCCCTATACCCATCACTAGTAACTGTCAGTACTGTCAGAACGAGCACCATGAAGTTTTTATCTTCTGGTCTCCTCCCATGTCTCCCATGGGCAGAACCAAACAGGAAGCCAGCTAGCAAAGGCATCTGGGAAATGCAGTTTTCAGATTCTGTAACCCAGCAGTACAGAGCAAAGAATAGAAACGTGGGGGCTGAGACACATCAGAAAAATAACCAGCCCTTTTGGCTATTCAGTATTCAAATACAACCTTCTATATACATTTAAGCTTCCATACAACAGTGACAACCACTTTTTCCCACTTTTTAAAAAATTAATTTCAGAGGTAGAATTTAGTGATTCATCAGTTGCATATAACACCCAGTGCTCATTACATCAAGTGCCCTCCTTAATGCCCATCACCCAGTTATCCCTTCCCCCACCTACCTCCCCTCAGCAGCCCTCAGTTTGTTTCCTAGAGTTCAGTGACAACCATTTTATACTTCCACCTAATACAATGCAACTACTCTTTGAAGATGAATACTTTTCCTCAATAGTACCTCAACGGTACAAATGAAGATGATCTTACCCTCTCCTAAAAAAAGTTGAGATACAAAAATCCATCAATCATTTTATCTATCTCTGGATGATGATAATTTCCTTTTTTAGTTCAGTCACCATCTCACTTGATTATTCTGTACCTGAGAGTCTAAATTATAAACAACTCATAAAATTATTTTGGAAAAAAGGAGGTGGCTTAGCTAATATTTATAAATGTGAAATAACAAGTGTATAATTTACCGATATCTGCATAACAAATTGCCTCAAAATGTAACAGCTTAAAACAACAAATATTTATTACCTCAGTTAAATCAGTTTCTGAGAATCAAGAAACCAGAAGTGTCTTACCTGGATGGTTCTGGCTCAGGGGCCTATCATGATCTGTAGTCAAGATGTTGGCTAAGGCTATATTCATCTGAAGGCTCGATTATAACTGGAGGGCTCAACGCTAAACTTGCACACATGGTTGTTGGCTGGAGCCCTTAGTTCCTTGCCATGTAGTTTTCTCCATGGGACTGTTCATGATGACATGGTGGCTGGCTTCTGCCAGAGCAAGTGATTGGAAAAAGACAGAGAGACCAAGACATAAGTTTCAGTGCCTTTTTATCACCTAGTCTTATAATTGGCATACCATAATTTCTGCTATACCCTACTGGACACACAGATCAATCCTGCTTTAATGTGGGAGGGGATTACACAAGGGTGGGGATACCAGGAGGCAGGAATCATTAGGGGCCATCTTGGAAGCTGGCCACCATGAAAAGCATGGAAAAAAAATATACATAGCTGCTCCAATCATTTCTGTAACAAGTCATAAGGCTTTAGTTGATGTTTATAGCTTCTGTTTTCCACTATTTTTTGTGTTCTCTTTGCATCCTGTGAACACTTCAGCCGATTAGGATATTTTATCAAAATAGCCCAAACTTTCATTCCTAAAGGATCTAAGTTCTCAGTGATTCTACCTTAATTGAGTTGTTATTGTCTTCTCTTAATTTTCCTAACTGACATGGAAATACCAGGGGGTATCCCATAGAATCCTGTAGACTACAGGCCTACTCCTCCCTTTCCATGCCTATGTGTAGCACTAAGTAACCAAATTCCATCTTGGTGTTGGGATCAACAGCATTGGCCAGTACAATCATCTCCTTCTTTGTCTATTCATTCTACAGAACAATTAGATTCAAATAACCAAGTGGGAGGCCCAGTTTCCAATTGGAAAACAATTGTTGTGTCTTGGGAACATATCATAGTTCAAAGATACAAAGATGGAGGGTGCCTGGGTGGCTTAGTTGGGTAAGTGTCCAATTCTTGATTTTGGTTCAGGTCATGATCTCAAGGTTGTGAGATCCAGCCCCTCATTGGGCTCCACACTGTGCATGGAGCCTGCTTAAGAATCTCTCTCTCCCTATCCCTCTGCCCCTCCCTACTCTCTCTCTCAAAAAACAAAACAAAACAAAACAAACAAAAGATATAAAGATGGGAAGTAAAAACCTTGTGAATAGGTATGAGGTATTTTTATATATAGAAAATAGAAACTTTGCAGAGAATTAGCTCCATAGTTTTCAATAGGTCAAATTCTATCAGGTAAATGATAAGAACAATTAATTATTTGGCTGTGGTATCACTGCTTCTCTTCTCTTTCTATAAAATGAGTTTCTTTGTTTTATGGGAAAATGGGGAGGCAAATACGGTACCATGTATGAAGGTGCTAGAAGTATAGTGGGCAAAAAGGCAAATCTATATCTAGAATATGCATTTATTCCAGTGAGAACATATAATTGTTCCCTGTAAGGTAGAAGGGGTCCATTGTAATCAGCTTCCAGGTGGCAGGTGCCATGCAGGGGCTTGGTGCTGGTCTCTGCTCCTAGCAAGCTGGGAAATCAATAATGGCGGCATCCAGATCAGCTTTAGTGAAGGGAATCCATGTTGATGAGCTTCTGCATATACTCCATCTCTGCCCTGTAAGTACTTGTAAATGGTACCACTGAGTACCATTAGGATGACTGAGGAAGTTGAGCTGACATCTGAAGAATGAATGAGTTTGCCCACCTGCTTATTGGTAGCCCCCTTTGAAAGCCAGTGCCATTGGTGACCATTCACAAGGGACCCAAATATCCTCATACAATGGTGTCAGTTCAAGAGCTTCTTCCACATTGCTTTTCCCAGAACCTCCAATCATCAATTCTCTAATCTTATTTTTTGTGATATTTAACTTTTTTTATTATTATGTTCAATTAGTCAACATATAGTACATCATTATTTTTTGATGTAGTGTGCAACGATTCATTAATTGCATATAACACCCAGTGCTCATCACAACACATGCCTTTCTTAATACCCATCACCCGGTTACCCTATTCCACCCCCCTTCCCTTCTGTAACCCTCAGTTTGTTTCCCGGAATCCAGAGTCTCTCATGGTTTGTCTCCCTCTCTGATTTCTTCCCATTCAGTTTTCCTTCCCTTCCCCTGTGGTCCTCCGTGCTGTTCTTTACGTTCTACATATGAGTGAAACCATATGATAGTTGTCTTTCTCTGCTTGACTTATTTCACTTAGCATAATCCCCTCCAGTTCCATCTGTGTCAATACAAATGGTAGGCATTCATCCTTTGTAATCTTATTTTTTTCTCAATTCTGACCATATGGACACACTTAGTTAGCTCAAGCTGCTATAGCAAATGCCATAAACCAAGTGGCTAAATAATACAAATTTATTTCTCACAGTTCTGGACACTGAGAAGTCCCAGATCATGGTACTGGGAGAATCAGTATCTGGTAAGGACCCTCTTTCTGGCTGCAGATAGCTGCTTTCTTGCTGTATCTTCACATGGCAGAGAGAGAGAGAGAGAACTTTCTTTGGTCTCTTCCTTTTCTTATAAGGGCACTAATTTCACCATGGGGGCTCCATCCTCATGACCTCATCTAAACCGAATTACCTCCCAAATGCCCCACCTCCAAACACTATCATATTGAGAGTTAGGGCTTCAACATATGAGTTTGAAGGAGTACAAACATTCAGTCCATAGCATAGACAACCCATTAGCACCTGGCTATGAATCAGTACACATCTTCCCTCCTGGCCATTTTTTCATCCAGGCAAAGTGGACATTCAGATGAACTGCTAATCATCCTTGGTGGGAGGCTTTCCCTTCCCCCTGTCCTCGTCTGAGAGGAATTACAGTGCTGTAACATCTGCTTCCATCTGAGAGTGGATGCTCTGTGTATCCATCTTTCAAGTAGGTACAAGTTGTTTTTTCTTCTTTAATCAATTCTTGGTAGGCAGGGAGGGACTATGATATGGTAAGTGAGGTACCTATGGCACAAAATTTAAGGAGGCATTCATGCCTAGGATGCAAGTTCTAACTCTGTGAAAGAAACTAAGAAATAATAAAATTTGTGTGTATCTACTTATTTCGGCAAAAAATTAACACAGGAAGGGTAAAGAATAAATTAGTGAACTTGGTTACCTACAGGGACATAGAAATGGAGTGGAAGTGATGTAGACAGAGTGATCTTTGGGTAGTTCTGACTTTTGGAACCATATTAATGTTTTTCATACTAAAAAAATAACAAAATAAAATCATCAAAGATGAAGGAGGGAACTAAAATGCAATATAAACAGGAGAAAATGTATCTAATTGTATTTTGGATGAATACTATAGCTGCACTGAGGGGAGAACAAAAACAAGTAATTTTGAATGGAATGTTTCGCCTATAAATCCACAGATTAAAGACAAAAGGAGCTGTTAACGATTATTAAACAGATATTAGTCTACTAGGTTTGTTTTCCTTGTGGTGTGGGTTAGCAATTTTGAAACTGATTTTGTGTTTCTTGCAATTGAGCAAATAAGCAAATGCATTGATGAAAGTTGAAAGCAGATTTCTCAGTGTTGAAGAAGGGAGTTAAAATATAAAAAGGTCGCTGGCTAGAAATGAACCTTCTGGCATTGGATTGGGATTGGTGGTATTAGTATAAACTCAAAGTTTTGGATATAGACACAGAAGTATATGTTTATATGCACACATTTATTTCCTAGCTGTTTCTATTGAAAGTGTTTAGAAGCAATGATACTCCAGTAGCAATGTTCACACATAAAGCCTAGATCTTGGCTTCTTAAAACCATTCTTCATTTAAAGGACTCTAGGACTAGAGCAGGGAAGGGATAAGATGACCTCTAATTTCTCATTGGACCTGAAATTAAGAATGATCTCAAAAAATGATGAGGACATGTTAAAAACAAAACAAAAACAAAAACAGAGGAGCCAAGTTTAAAGGGGTCACACTGGCCAAATCTGGGAAAAGTGAGCTTCAAAATAAATAATGAAAATAAAGGACAAAAACCACTTGTGGTCAGCCTCCAAGATGGTCCACAATGATCCTCACCTCCTAATATCTAAGCCCTTATGCAGTCCTCTCCCGTAGTGAATCAGGGCTGGCCTGGGTCACCCACAGAATGCAGTGGAGGCAGCAGTGTGCAACTTCCAAGGTCAAGCCAAAGGCATTGCAGTTTCCCCCTTGGGCTTTTGGGTCCCTCACTCTGGGGGAACCCAGACTCCAGGCTGAGAAGACACTCAAACAGCCCCGTGGAGAGGTTCCTATCACCAACCAGCACCACCTTGCCAGCTGTGAGTGAGCCACCCTGGAAGTGGCCCCTGCAGTCCCACTTAAGTCCTTGCCAAAGACTACAGGTTAGCAGACACCCACCGCAACCCCATCAGAGACCTCAGCCAGAACTACCCAGCCAATCACCCTGACTCTGTGACTCTCAGAATGCATGAGAGACAATAAATTGTTATTGTTTTAAATCACTAAGTTTTGGCATGATTTGCTATGCAGTGTTGGATAAAAAATCCACCATCAAATAAAATGAGAATTCATGAGTTGCTCTCATGTGACAGAAATAAATAAATAATGAAAGGGTTCCTCTTTGCAATAGATTGCTCAATAATAAATGGAAAAAGATGATGGAATTAGAAAATCACCATTTTGTAGGCACTATAGTAATAATTTGGTACAAAAAATTGTCAATAGTTGCTAAAATTATTGGGTGAAAGTTTAATGAGGAACAAGATATTACATAGTCTCAAAGTATCTCCCCACAAGGTGTTTATTAATCTGGAAGGTAAAACTAGTAATCTTATAGTAGAAAGACATGGCAGATGCCATCCTAACTGAGAAACCGAAGTTAAGCTCACCTGTAATGGGACAGTCACACATCATGAGCCCCTTGATACAATGCCCCGAACACAACACAACTCTCTTCTTGGCATTCTTGCCAAAAAATGCATAAGTTGAACCAACTGATGATAAACCAACATCAGATAAAGCTCAAATTGAAAAGTATTCTACAAAACTCTTAAGTCAAAGAAAGACTAGAACTATTCCAGATTAAAGTAGTAAAAGAGGATGACTGTATACAACACACGGGCTTTTGTAACTCAGGCGTGGCTTTATTTGCAGGTATAATAGCTTCAAAGAATGTAGTAACTTCTGTGTTGTTTCCAAATGAACAGAAAATATAATAACAGGGTTGGTAACTCTGAGAGCTGTGTGGGTGCAGGGCTTGTGTGTACAAAGTAGATCTGCCTTATGCACAAAGCTTTACATAAACCAAATTACATTTGTTTTAGTCAGATAATCTCCAGACTATTTGCCTGTCCTATTCTTTTTATTCATCTCTAGGTTCTGATACATGAAAGGATATAAGTTTGTTCTAATTTTATCTTACCTTTCTCTATACATATATATCCTTCCTACCATGATGTATAAATGGAACTCAATTTTAGGTGCTGAAAATTTTATCACTGAAAATACATACGTGAAATCTTAGCTTCTACCCAGCTAGGGTTAAAAATGTAAACTGACCTTTTTGAAACAGATTTTAACAATGTGTTTAGATTGTTAAAGATTCTTGCTAAACATTATGAAGGAATCCACTGCAAATGTCAATATATTTCAGTGGAACATAAAAAAATATTTGCATACACGAATCTTGGATATTCTAAGCAGAATGCTAAATGTCTTTGTGGGTGATGGCACATAGGTTTGAAGTAGAACTTGGGACAGAGGAATTGCTTTGCATTACAACTTCCTGAGAATTGAGAAGAGGGAAATAGAGAATGCAAGGTAGGTTAGTGTCCACGGGATGAGAGGTGAGCTGAGATGCAGAGTGCATGCATTAGCCTAGCAAGTGGGGGATTGGAAAGAGAGAGGTCTAAGAGGAATTTTAGGGCAACACGCTCTGCAGTGTGACTTACAAATCTCATAATGCTTAGTGTGCTTGGAGTTGTGGGAGAAACTGATAGAGATGGAGTTTTGTATGTGGATTGACATGGAGCTGAAATCATCAACCTTTGTACAGGGGCACTGCAGACAACTGAATTACATAAGCAAACGTGGGCAACTGGTAACCTGGAAAAGACCCATTTGGGAATCGTTTCTTCCTGGGCCTTACCTTCGTGGGTGTATGTTTATACTATAAAGACTGGTCAACAGAGATTTCCTGTACTTTTTTGCACTAAGCCTTTTTACAATGGAACAATTTAATATATTTGGTAAATTTCTTAGGCTAGTTCACAGGCAAACAAATTCACAAGAGGATGGATAACAGTCTGTTCACCGGTTTTCTCTAAATAGATGCAGTGAGTCATCTCTTCCCCTTAGTTTACCATCTGCTATGATTTAGAAATCAGCCCTAATTTAATCAAGAATTTACTTTATTCTGTTTTTTTCCTTCCATGATATTCTTGCTGAAGGACTGTCCTAGGACTCACATATTTATTTTTCGTTGTGCATGATGAGCCATATTTTCTGAAAGCCTCATTCTCTTGTTGTAAGCTAGGTAACCTAGTGAGATGTAACGGCTCTTTCAGATTGAAAGTGTGAAGCCTAGCACTGACTGTTTCTGTAAGCCTGAAGGTCTTGTTTTGGTTAGGCAAAAGGTACTAAGGGCTTTAGGTTATTAAGAGCCATGTTATAGCATGTATGTCATCAGATCAAAAGAGTCAGCTGTTTTACTCAGGCCACGGGCATCTCCAACATAGAGACCTACTGGGTTGATAGCTGAGCTTGAAGGCAAACTAAGTAGCAGAACTATCTCCCTGGCATTCTGTTTTGTTCACTGTCCCCAAGCCATTTAGCAGGCATGTGAACATTGTAAATAAATATGGTCATACTGAGACAAGGAACTTGTTCATTGCCAAATCAAGGTTCCTTCTGATTAGAAATAGGCCAGGTCCACGCTCATCAAATAATTTGCTAATGGTGACCAAGGAAATGTATTTACATCTTTTCATTGTAATCTCTGCTAACTTTCTTCAAAAAAGTCCAGCATCTCTGTGACTTGGACCTAATTTAACTATTTGGAGAGGGTCCAATGATGGTACATACATTCAAGGAGCATTGCTCAATGGTTCAAAGAGCTATTCAGTGAAGAGTTCCCAACTCTTATTGGATGTTAACAGGGTTGGTCTGTCATGTTGTCATCTTGGAGGAGAACATTTGAGTCAAAGAAGATAATTTGCATCTTTAGCCAAACTCAAAGGCTCAGGGCTCAAAGACAGATGGAGAGGTATAAGTCCTGGTTCTTATGCTGATTTGTTTAAAAAAGTATATAACCTAGTAACCCTAACATGTGTATCTACAGTAGGGAGTATGATGAAGATACAGAACTTGAAATGACATGGTCTTTCTTGAGAGTTGCATCAGGAGCTTTATTTATCTTGTGCTCTGGTGCACTTTTGCACAAAATTTGGTTCTTTTGATATTTTAAGGATAGGAATTTCAGCAATTGTCACTGGACAAGGGAATGGGCGTAGAAGGGCCAGCATAGAAACTAAATACAAGTGTTTAACTTTTCTAAGTGTTTTCCTTTATGGACTGTGGTTGAAATAACTAACTCCTGAAAACATGGTCTCATTGAACTGTCACAAGGATCCCAGGAGGGTGGTATTATCAGACTCGTTTTGATCTTAAGCACCAAAGCGCCAGTCTTGGAAGCCAGGGCTCTGTGACGGCAGATCTCACAGCCTGCACCTGTGTGCTACAACTGTGAGAAGCAAACACAAGTCACAGCCTTGACGGAGCCCAACTGTACTGTCACCAGAGACCAGCCTCTTGGGGCTCTTGACTTGTGAGAGTAGCGTGTGCCGTGCCTGGCACATGAAAGTACTCAATTAATGTTTGTTCCTTTTCTCTTCAGCTCATCTGAAATACTGACTGTTGATTGCTCCCCCTAAAACATTATTTTTATCATGTTATTCCACTGCTGAACATCTGAGAGTTGGGAACAACATTAAAATCATAGAAAATAGAATGGATAAATGAACCATGGGCTATTTATACAATGATATATTAAATAGCAAAGGAAGTCCTTGAACTGTGGCTACGTGCCCCCTCATGGGTGAGTACTGCGGTAATGTTGAGCAAAAGAGACAAGACTTAAAGCATTTTTGAAGTATAGAAGTATCACTTTCTAAAAATTGTAAAACAGGAAAAACAAATGCTATTTCATAAGAAAGCAAATTGAGGTGTGAAATATAAATGAAGGCATATAAATTGTTACCATAGAAGAGAGGCTAGCTGTTACATGATGGGGGGAGGGAAGAGCTTGTGACCCAGAAGAGATAGACTGGAGGTTGCTGAGATTCTGGTGACATTTCAGTGTTTTGACCTGGGTGGTAGTTACCTAGGAACTGGCTTTTAAGCCATTCATTAATTTAGGATGACAACAGAGCCCAGCCCATGTCTGTTGTCTTAGTGTCACTGTTAACAGAGGTTCAGTTCTTGCTCAGTTTTTGCTCTTGGGAGATAAATTTGTATGGGCATGCTAATGAAAATGTACATATAAATTTTAGGCACTTTTCAGGGCGCCTGGGTGGCTAGTTGTTAAGCGTCTGCCTTCAGCTTAGGTCATGATCCCAGGGTCCTGGGATCGAGCCCCACATCGGGCTCCCTGCTCGGCGGGAAGCCTGCTTCTCCCTCTCCCACTCCCTCTGCTTCTGTTCCTGCTCTCACTCTCTCTCTCTCTGTCAAATAAATAAATAAAATCTTTAAAAAAAATTTTTAGGCACTTTTCTTGGTGTGTATTATATTTCACAGTAAAACTTTTTAAAGAAAAAAAACAATTGATATGAAGAGTATGACAACTCTTATTTTCTAATGCAGCCTTTGAAACAATGAATAATATCAATACTAATATAATGATAATTACATAATATTGAAAAATTACTATGTAACTGCATGGTCCAGTGACCATGAAATAGCTTTATATAAAGCTGCACTTGTCTGTGTATTGTGGAATAGAATGAATGCCATTTGACTTCCTGGTGGCCTCTGGTAGAGTGCAGCATTGCTTGAAGAATTATTTCCCCAAACACATTAATAAGTATGTAAATGCCTCAGACCTTGACTAACAACTTGCAACATATCATAGATCACCACTTAGAGTACTTTGAAAAACACGTGTCCATGGGATCCTTGTTTGCATCTCAATTTCTTAGCCTCCAAATCTTGCTTTCTGATCTTTTCCTCTCTACTCCCCTGCACAAACCCTCTGATTACATTCTTCTTCACATTAAATAACCACCCCATTTTTCCCTTCCTTACATTCAACTCCTCCTTGTCACACCACCTAAGCCCCACATCTTATATGAAACCCCTTGAACCAATCCCACAATGATCTTCCCCCTTCAAAACTCCTGTGTCCATCATTACCGGGATTAGGGGTGGGTAGGAAACAGGGATTTGCCCTGTGGATTCTGGGCAACTGCTGAGACAAGGAGGGCAGATGGAGGATGGGTATGCAAGGGTGCACACCAAGGCCAAGGTCCAATTAGCTGCCCTGTGTTCAGGGTGAGCCTGTGGATACAACTAGAAGAGCAGCCTGGCCACTGGATGGACACAGGTGGTATGCCTGAAACTTGTGCCTGGTAGATCAAGAAGACAGTGAAGGTCTCAGAAAGCATACAGAGAACATCTGGAGATAGCTAATTGTTCAAACACAGCAGATGGGAGGCCTGACAGCAAGGATGGTGCAGCCAAAGCAAGAAACTGGCACATCCCAAGAGCAGGGCATTTAGAGCCAAATAACCTGCAAAACTTAGGACTTGGCAGGTGAATGGGGGCAACCAGTTAAAGTGGAGATAGGAGTGTCTCTTGGCAAATTCTTGGTACCAGTTCTCCATGCTCCTTTGGGATATGTCATGGGCTGCCTTGCATATGATATTTATCTGTGTGAATCTAGTACTCCAGCTCAATTATATGGTCTTAAAGGACAAGAATCATGTGTTTTCCCGAGCTTCTGGAACAATCAAGCCCTGTCTAGACTTCTCTGGTCTCACTCCTGCCACTCTTGTCCTTCCCCTCCAGTTCCTCAAATCTGACAAATTCTTCCTACCTAAGATATTCACAACAGATTCACCTGTCACCTGGACATTCTTCTCCCACCCTGACCCTCCTTCACTTTTGCCATCAAATAATTCTGCTTCCTTGAGGTCACTATTTAAACATCGCAGTCGGGTCTGTGACATTTCTTGACCACGTAATGCACTCCTCTGGTATCTTGTGTTTGCATTCCAGAACATTCAGTAATAGGTAATAAAACTAACAACTCACTTGCCATTTGGCAAGTACTCTGCTACAAGGCCTCATTAGAGTCTTTTTAAATTCTGACAGCAGCCCTGAGGGGGTAGGTATTATTAGTAGTTATCACCATTCACAAATAGAGAAAAGGGAAGCATGAGAATTTGAATAATTCTTCAGGATAAATGGTCAACATCTGTACCTAGACAATGATTACAGGGCCTAAAACACAGTAAACTCTAGGTAAATAATCTGTTGGTTATGATCAGTGGTACTCCATAAAAGTAGCAAGTGAATAAATGTGGACAAAAGGCTGTTCACATCAGGGGCAATGTCTAAGATCCCAACCATCTGTTCATTTTACTCTCCATGAAAAGGAAAGAGTGGGGATTAACTGTCTAGTTTATTGGAAGAGAAATGATGAAGTCTTTCCAGGGATTCAATAATTATCACCCATTTTCTTTTCAGGGTTTCAACTGACTTATAATACTATCACTCAGCCCTAATAAACCCACTTAAGATTTTCCCCTTTAAACCCAGGTTTGGTTCAGCTGGAAAATCACATTTGGCAGATGCTTGAATTGAAGCTGCCGTTGATGCCCTTATGTTTTTTGCCCTGGGGCATTGGTTCTCAAACTCTGGTCCCCAGACCTGCACTAGCAGGTGCCCTGGGGACTTCTCTCCTTTCCAGGTCCCAGCCAGACTTATAGAATCAGAGACTCTGGGCTGGGGCCCAGCCATCTTTGGAATTCACAAGCCCTCCAGGGGATTCTGATGCACCTTACTGTTGGAGAACCACTGCCCGAGAGGAACATACCTCAGACCTGGGTATACAATACATTTTGTTCCCTTTGTTTTTGAATTCCATATGTTTGCCATGTGCTTTCCCTCTAGGCACCTACATTAACTGCATCACCATCTAGAAGTTATTTGACATTTTTAAACTCCAGAGACTGTATATGAGGTAACTGAATTCGAAGATAGTCTCTCCAATGTCCTCCTTGGTCCTGCTTGCAGATAGAAATTTGGACAGCAGGTTAGCCCTTTCTGTCGGGATGCCTGGTACAAAGCGTCTAAAGGCAGCGCCTGCAGCACGTGCAGAAGTGCCTCAGCATGCCCGGCCAAGAAGACAGTAAAACCAGGACAAGACTGTTCTCTCCCCAACATGTAAAAGTCCCCAGTAAAGCGGGCGCCTGGGTGGCTCAGTCGTTAAGCGTCTGCCTTCGGCTTGGGTCCTGATCCCAGGGTCCTGGGATCGAGTCCCACATCGGGCTCCCTGCTCTGCGGGAAGCCTGCTTCTCCCTCTCCCACTCCCCCTGCTTGTGTTCCTGCTCTCGCTATGTCTCTCTCTGTTAAATAAATAAAATCTTAAAAAAAAAAAAAAAGTCCCCAGTAAAGCCAGCTTCTTTTTCTTTTTCTTTTCTTTCTTTTAAATTAACATATAATGTATTATTTGTTTCAGAGGTACAGGTCTGTGATTCATCAGTCTTACACAATGCACAGCGTTCACCAGAGCACATACCCTCCCCAGTGTCCATCACCCAGCCACCCCATCCCCCCCACTCCCCTCTACTCCAGCAACCCTCAGTTTGTTTCCTGAGATTAAGAGTCTTTTCTGGTTTGTCTCCCTCTCCGGTTTCGTCTTGTTTCATTTTTCCTCCCTTCCCCTATGATCCTCTGTCTTGTTTTTGAAATTCCTCATATCAGTGAGACCATATGATAATTGTCTTTCTCTGATTGACTTATTTTGCTTAGCATAATACCCTCTAGTTCCATCCACGTTGTTGCAAATGGCAATATTTCATTTTTTGATGGCTGCATAATATTCCATTATGTATATATATATCACATCTTCTTTATCCAAAGCCAGCTTCTTTTTCTGCAGGTGCATCGTCCCCAGGACAGTGGCCGCTCAGGAGGCTCGCCTGCGTGGTGAGCTGCTGTGGCCTGCACCCTGTCCTCCCTGCATCTGTGGAAGCTTGTGTTCTGGGGCCCTTCCCAAGTCCTCAGCTCCTCGCTGCAGCCCCAGCTCCTGTAAGGCTGGCAAAATCTGAGCACCATTTTCTCGAGTCGCCAAAGCACAGACCTACTTCTACACAGTCACTGCTTGCACCTGTCCTTGTCATAAGCTGAGGCTACCAGTATGACAAAAACTCCACCATCAGCCACCGCACAGTTTTAAAAGCCTGTCTGGCCCAAGGTAAGCCTGCAGAAACTGTGGCAATCAGAACACCTGCTTACACACTGAGGTCCAAAATCCAAAGCCATAAAATCCTTCCTCCTCGGGCGCCTGGGTGACTCAGATGGTTAAGCGTCTGCCTTCGGCTCAGGTCATGATCTCAGGGTCCTGGGATCGAGTCCCGCATTGGGCTCCCTGCTCCTTGGGAGCCTGCTTCTCGCTCTGCATCTCTCTCTCTCTCATGAATAAATAAATAAAATCTTCAAAAAAAAAAATCCTTCCTCCTCTAACAACTTTTCTTTCTCAAATTCCACTCCTTCCTTCATATGCTTCAATGTTTTTGGTTCGTGCACCAAGTAGTGGGGTACCTGACAGGACCTAAAATAAAAGCACACTATCTCAACTTGAGATCTGAATAAGGTGGGAAATAAAACAGGAAGATATAACGCATATTACGACAAATGCAAAGTTAGAGAAGGTAGCATAGTTTGGTGGTCAAAGGTAAAATTAATGGAAGCTGGGTTCAAGGGCAATGCTGAACCTCAGAGGTACAGAGAGGAAGAACTTACGGCATACCCCCCTCTCAGGAGGAAGCAGGGCAGAACTAAGCCATGCATATCCCATTTAACCTTCCAGAAATGTATGGTCCTCAAAGTTGATATTTATCAGCCAGATGGGTCTTCTGCCATCCACGGGAGAGAGTGAGGGAAGGGGCTAGGAGTTAGAGTAATTGATCTCCTTCAAGTGAAAGGGAACAGCAGCATTGGTCTTCCCTTACAGTGAATAAAAAAAAAAAAAATTTCAAAAGCCAGCTTCTGTGACTTATGTAGGCTATTTTTGTAAGGTGTGGAGGGCCTGTGTGTGCAAGCTACCTGAGATTTATCTAATTATGCATTCAAAAGCTGCATACAGAATTTAAAGGCAAAGCACTTTAAGAAATATAAAGTTTTTGAGTCAAAAATTATAGCACAGTTTGGTTTACAAAACTGCACAGGGGCACCTGGCTGGCTCAGATGGTAGAATGTGCAACTCTTGATCTCAGGGTTGTGAGTTCGAGCCCCACATTGGGTGTAGGGATTACTTAAATAAATAAATCTTAAAAGAAAACTGCTCAGGGTGCCTGGGTGGCTCAGTTGGTTAAGCGACTGCCTTCGGCTCAGGTCATGATCCTGGAGTCCCTGGATCGAGTCCCGCATAGGGCTCCCTGCTCGGCGAGGAGCCTGCTTCTCCCTCTGACCCTCCCCCCTCTCATGTGCTCTCTCTCTCTCATTCTCTCTGTCTCAAATAAATAAATAAAATCTTAAAAAAAAAAAAGAAAGAAAGAAAACGGCTCAGAAACATGCAGATTAAAAAGTTTTCAAAGGGTTAAATTTCAATGAGTGGGAGAACTAGGTCAAATGGAAAGATTTCTATTTTCCTAATTGGAAAAGGAATAATAATTAAGGGATTGATTCTGCTTTCTGCCTTTCTCTTTTATAGGTTTGTTTTCTAGTTGTAGCAAAGGTGCATGGAACCTAAGCTAGTTTTTCTCTCCCAAAAAAGAGCAACTTCAGTGAATACTTATGCTAAGTAACTAGTTCTTCTTGGTTATCAAGTTTCAAAATGAGAAATTAAGTGTTGCAAATTCACCAACTGTAACCAATTTGCCTTAAGTATATACTACATCGAAAAGGAATGATTTCATGAGAGTTCTGCTTTGTGACACTTCAAATTTGTAGAACTATGATAAAAGTTCCTTAGTGTGAGTAATAAGAAAACTAACAGGTTTCAAATGCAATTTTTAAGCAGCCTACTTTTTTTTTTAATATCAAAGAAAATACTTTGGAAATGTATTGGATTGTAAAATTTTTGACAAGCTAACTGAATCAAAACGACCTATAACTATTTGTTGCATATATATGTGTGTCTCTTACTCTGCAATGACATTTCAAAATGTCAGTGATTTCCCCCAAACGTCTCCCAAAATGATGGGTATAAAGGTAACCACACAGGGACATCATTAAGCAAAGTACTAGCTCACAGTTGTAGTGTGAGTCTAAAATTGAAACTTTTAAATTTGCTTTAAGGAATTAAAATAAGCATTTGAAATCGAAATACATCTAAGAGCTTGTAAATTTGAAAGCACCATGCCTGAAGAAAAACTGAATTCCATGAAATCAATGGAAAATCACATCTCTCTTTTAATTAGTTTCCCTCCATGAGGAAGGAAGGGATCACCTAAATGTAATGCCTTAGGTTTAACAAAGTTTTAACTGTTTTGACTTCTCATCTAGAAGAGACATTCGCCATTCCTGGCGGTGGGGCTAATCTGTGAATTATGAAAGCAGTTTATGGAAATCTGTGCACAGAGCGTGGGTTTGGGGTGTCATGTGCTGTTTGGCACTGAGGGCACAGGGTGAAGAGTGGAGGGAGGACTGGAAGCTTCCAGTCTCTGAGCTAGCACCATGATTCGTGGGCTGAGTTCAGTCCCGAATCATGAGGAATCCATCAACTATGAACTACAAACCTGGCAAGGTGCAGGTAATGCCAAGGTTAAGTCCTCATAATTAGGCTTTGAACATTTATAAAGGCAAAGCCTGCAAGTTTATCTCCAGCAATATTTGGTAGAACTGACACTGAATGTTCATTTTCATAGAACGCATTAGAGATGAGCTGCAGGTCACATGGGATGATTTTGTAAAGAAAGCAATCACATGACTGAGAAGTTAGTGTAGAGAAGTTGAGCAATTTAGATACAGGAAAAGCTTATCTAGAGCAGCTGCATAACTTTCTTTGCTTAAACTCATCATCCATTTCTATACGCAAGAACGACAATGGGAGATTCAGTTCTTACAATTAGTTCATGAGTTTCATTCAAAACTTTGATAAAAATTTTGGGCATCTACTGGGTGCAATCACTGAATAAGATAAAATCCTTGTATTCAAGAAGCTGAGTGAGAAAACCATTACACTTGCAATAATAAAGATATGCAAACAGACTAAGCAGGGTGATTTGGTCTAGCCTGGGAACTGAATGAAGGCTTCCTAGAGAAAACACTACTTAGGTTGTGCCTGAATAAGAAGAAATCAGCCAAGAATTGGGGGTAGCAGTGGGGTTGGTGGGAAGACAATGTTTCCAGTGGAGGGAGCAGAATGAATAAAACCTCAGAGGTATGAAATAAGAGACGGGAACCCCAGAAGTGTGTCTAAAAAGTTGCAAGCAGCTGACAGCAGGGCAGGGCAGAGCATGAGAACAGAGGGGTGGGAGTCATGCCTTAATAGTTACGTGGTGCAGGCCATGGAGAACACTGCAAGACATACAAAGAGGTTTGGACTTGATCTTTAGGCAATGTGGGAGCCACTGGAGGATGTGGAGAAGATGTCTTTAGAAAGACGTGGCCCGGGGCGCCTGGGTGGCTCAGTCATTAAGCGTCTGCCTTGGGCTTGGGTCATGATCGCAGGGTCCTGGGATCGAGCCCCGCATTGGGCTCCCTGCTTGGCAGGAAGCCTGCTTCTCCCTCTCACATTCCCCCTGCTTATGTTCCCTCTCTCACTGTGTCTCTCTCTGTCAAATAAATAAATAAAATCTTTAAAAAAAAAAAAAAAAAAGAAAGATGTGGCCGTGTGGAGGAAGGATTTGAGACAGACAAAACAAAATAAGGAAACCATTGAGAAGGCTTTTGCAGTAGGAGAGAGATGAGAGATGACAAAAGACTGAATAAGGCAGGAACCACAGAGATAGAGAGAAGAGAGATAGATTTGAGACCTCTCAGAAGTTAAAATTAATAGAACGTGGTCATTCATTACACGGGAGAGGGTGAAGGAGGAGCAGTTGAGGTGGTGGAGCTTGGTAACTGGCTGTCTACACAAGGAGCAGACTTGGAGGAACCTTAGTTTAGTTTTGGATATTTTATGTTAGAGCTCCCTAGTGGAGATATTCACAAGGCAGCTGGATATGTGCTGAAGGGCACAGCCAAGGTCAGAGTTGCCACTACAGATTAGGAAGTCAGCAGTGGAGAGATAGGAACTAAAACCATGAAGTCAATGGATGATTTGGGGAGAATGTGCAGAATGCAGAGGTCAATGGTCAGAAGCAGCAAATGAATGAGAGGCTCAGAAAAGACCAAAAAAAAAAAAAAAAAAAGAACCCATCAGTAAAAAGGAGAAGCAGGAAGGCATGGGTTGGGGGGAGTAGCAGCGGGGTGAGCTTGAGAAAGAACCAGAGGGATTAGAGAGAATCTGATAAAGAGTCTGATCAGGAACAGGAGTATAACCTCCCATTAAAAGTTTAATTCTGAGACAGCCTTCTCTGATGAAGTGCACTTAAAATAGTTGAGCAAGCTTTAACCTACAAAGTAACAAAGTAACATTAGTCAGTTTGATATTGGGAGAAACATTTTGATCTGTTGGCCAAGTCATCTGTACCATCTAGCACTGTATTCTCTAGCATGGTAACTACTACTACATATAGCTTACATATATTTAATTCAAAATAAATAAAGATAAAATTTAGTTCCTCCGCACTAGTACATCTATGAGTAGAACTATATACTATTAATACTGGCAGCACCAGCATATTTCAAGGCTCAGTAGCCACATGTGGCTAGTAGCTACTGTTGTGGACTCATAGATACAATATTGCCACCATGGCAGGCAATTCTATTGGACACTACTGATCTAGAAAATAACTAATTTGTGTGATTGCCCAAGGAAGAAGCCATGTGCTAAGCAAAATGCAGTGCATCAGTAGGAAGAGTATAGATGCGGTCACAGTAATTATGAAGTCCTATGTTTGAAACATAATGCATCATAGTATTAGAATTAGAATACTTTGAAATTGTATGGTGGTAATTACAGCAAAGTAGTATTTAGCAGTAGGGAATAAGCCGAAGTGAATTCTTTTCCTGTGTTCAGATTCAATAAAATTTGGAGATGCTGCCACCATCTGGATGATTAGGACAATCGAATTAAATCTAAACATTGGAAGTTTGTATTTATTTTCCCCGAATCTGCCAAGTGACGTAAAACAGTAGATGCCTTTTGTGTATCAGGGATATTTTGCTTTTATTTATTTATTTATTTATTTTTTAAAAGATTTTATTTATTTATTTGACAGAGACAGAGATAGCGAGAGCAGTAACACAAGCAGGGGGAATGGGAGAGGGAGAAGCAGGCTTCTTCCCGAGCAGGGAGCCCGATGTGGGACTCGATCCCAGGACGCTGGGATCATGACCTGAGCCAAAGGCAGACGCTTAACGACTGAGCCACCCAGGCGCCCGATATTTTGCTTTTAGAAAACAATCTTTCACCATCTCTAATCCAAACTGATGATCTAAACTGTTTAAATTGTTCAATGTTATAAAGTGAGAGATCAGAGGGCCCCAAAATCCTGTTTCACTGGAGAAAAAAAGTAGGTGAAAAGTAAAAATGTCTCCTCACATTTGTGTTTCCGTATAAATTATTCTTCATATTAGAGAGTAGTAATGTTAGCTTCTACTGAGAGGCAAACATTAGTAGTAACAATAAACCATTAAATGAAATTAACATACATCATGGTAATGATTTAGAGGATGAAGGTAGGAATTCACTAAATGGCCCATTTTCTATGGTGTTGATACTACTTTTAATAATCATACCATGGTTACCTGGGAGAAGCTGGCCAAGTGGAGGATGCTGGCCAGTTTGGCTGACCCCAGCATGAGGCCACATGGTGTACTGCCCACAGATGGGTGCCTGCTTAACAGGGAAGTATAAGTGGCTAACTATGTTTTTGTGAGTGTGTGTGTGAGTGTGTGTGACCCCAAATAGTCGGTCTTTTTTTGTGTTTTTTTTTTTAAGATTTTATTTATTTGACAGAGAGAGACACAGCGAAAGAGGGGACACAAGCAGCGGGAGTGGGAGAGGGAGAAGCAGGTGGGAGAGGAAGAGGGAGAAGCAGGTGGGAGAGGGAGAAGCAGGCTTCCCGCCGAACAAAGAGCCCGACGTGGGACTTGATCCCAGGACCCTGGGATCATTACCTGAGCCAAAGGCAGACACTTAACAACTGAGCCACCCAGGTGCCCCCAAAAGAGTCGGTCTTGTTGCTCAAGAAACACAGACCTAAGAGGGAGAGCGCAGAAAAACACTATTCTAAAGGCATCCAGTAGGTGGCAGCAGTGCTGCAGTTAATGAGCATGTTCTCACTGATAAATCCAAGTGAAACAGACTAATTTACTATCAACCTTAACTAACCATATCTCTTTATGACATCTGGCCAGAAGCACAATCTAAATATCTATATATTAAGGAGAAATCTCTTTTAATCTTGAAAATGATCTATTTAAAACATAATTTACAGAAAGCTTAGATGTAGCATAACTTCAAAGGCACGAATATGATGTGTGGTGGGGATAGGATAAAAACAGTCCAAACGTGAGATAAGTGGATAGACTTTCACTCTAGGAAAGGCCATCTGGAAAGAATGACTCCCTGTTTTCTGTGGCTTCATAAAACCCTTATAGGCAACCCTAATGCATGGGAAGCAGACATTTGGAAGCAATATCTCAGACAACTGGAAAAAAGATGGTGAGTCCCTTGCTGCTGGTGCAGTTGCTAATGTACACACAGGCAGCTTGCCTTAGGCTTACTTCCATGCAAAAATGAACAGCTCCTGACAATTTTGCTTGAGGATTACAGAGATGAAAAATAGATGAGGAGAAGGGTCTAAAACGGTGGTTTTAGACCTGCCATGGACACACCAAATCTACAGCTATATACGGATCATATCCTTCTAAAAAAGATGAAACTTCCAAAAACTAGATGAACTGCTCTCCAGAACAAAAGATACAAAGCCCACTTCCAGATGGATAGGCAAGGTAGGCACATGGTCTCGCAAAGAAACACAACCCAGCACGGTGACGTACAATGGGGAGGGATCTCACCAGACAGACACTTCTCCCGGAGAAGTGAGGGGTTGGTGCCCCACATTGAGCACCGCAGCCCCTGTGATCTGCATTAGAGAGATAAGCCACAACATCTGGCTTGGAAAACCAGTCAGGCTGATGTCCAGAGGTCCACAAAGTGCTATGGGAAACTGAGACTTCTTTCTTGGGTGGCTCCCATATGGTCTCACTGGCCCCAACCCAGCACAAAACAGCAGCTTGATAAGTACCTAGATTATACGTGAAGGAGATTTCATTTGCTGATCTGGGGGCACTGACTGGAGGGATGGGGGACGATTAAGATGCTCCCCAAAGAGAGAGGTGCTGGCAGACACCATCACTGCACTCTCTACAGAGCCTGCCGGCACAGTCTGGCAAGCTCAGACTCAGCCCCCTCTTGTGACACTTGCTGACACTGGAGAGCAGCATTCCCCTGCCACCTGACTGGGGTGAAGTACAAGTGGTTGTGGCATTCTTCTGCACCCAGCTTAAAGCCAGGGCATGCACATAGAAAACTCCTTCTGCTGCATTGCTGCAGCCTGCACACATGTGCAGTGAAGACATTTTCCCCCTCTTTTCTGAAGCTGATCTGTACCCCATCCCCAACACTCTCCAGCTGCCATGCAGGCATGTGCGGTCCACTCAGGGGACACCCCTTGATCTCCTGGTGGCCAAGACGGTTGGCATTCCAGAGCTCCACAATACTACAATAACTGGAAAGGCAGTTCTTGGCAGGCCAACACCCCCAGGGCAGTGCACAGACAGTAAATTGAAACACACCCCAGTCTTCCTGGGAAAAAGGCCTATTTACTTGTCCTAGATCTTCAGCCTGGGGGAGAGGATTCAGGTTTCCTACACATTGAGAAGCTAAAGAGGCAATTGTGGGGAATGTGAGAAGATACTATCCTTGTACACACCCTGGGCCTTGCTACAGTTGGATGAGACCATATAGAAAAGAGATTATACACTCATCTTGAGCCCTGATTTTTGCAATTCTCACCCAGGGGACACCTCCAGATCCCCTAGATGGGAGGTCAACAGGGTCTATGATTGTGGCTTCCCGGGACTGTATATATTTGCACACTGTAAAGGCTGTTGCCTGAGGGTCTGGCTTCAGACTGCAACTAGGTGCTGAATGAGAATCCTTCCCTTGGATCACTAATGGCTCTTGGAACCCCTTCAACAATGGAGGTATATCAAGAATAAGTCAGGTAGTTTAGACAATCACAAAGGTTTAAGAGACAACCAAATGCAAGGTTGAACATGAAGGATCACCACCTAAACAAGGCCACTCCTTCAAGACTGAGAGAGGTAGCTGTTCTGTCTAATACATAAAAAAGCAAACACAGAGAGCCAAGAATAGGAAACAGAGAAATATGTTCCAAATGAAAGAACAAAAAAAACCCAGCATTGGATTCTCTCTCTTCCTCTCTTTTCCCCCTCCCCCATCTCCCTCTCTAAAAGAGAGAGAGAGTGTGTGAGAGAGAGAGAGATAGATAAGTAATTTACCTGATAAATAATTCAAAGTAATGGTCATAAAGATGTTCATTGAGCTCAGGAGAAGAAAAGATGAATACAGTGAGAACTTCAATAGCATGATAAAAAACATAAGAAAATACTGAACAGAAGTTACAGAGGTTAAGACTATAATAACTGAACTGAAAAACACACTAAAGTGGTTCAACAGGAGACTGATGAAACAGGATAAAGGATCAGCAAGCTGGAAGATAAAATAATGGAATCCATCCAGACACAGCAGCAAAAAGAAAAAAAAAAAAAGACTTAAAAAATGAAGATAACTTAAGAGACCTTTGGGATAACATCAAGGGGAATAAAAATCACACTACAGTG
Organism: Mirounga leonina; assembly: GCF_011800145.1. Lineage (NCBI taxonomy): Eukaryota > Metazoa > Chordata > Mammalia > Carnivora > Phocidae > Mirounga > Mirounga leonina. The sequence continues at coordinate 22,881,464 of NW_023270415.1, read as the reverse complement.
GTCCCAGAAGGAGTGGAAAGGGTCAGAAAACTTATTTGAAGAAATAATGGCTGAAAAATTCCCTAACTTAGGGAAGGAAACAGACACTTAGGTCTAGGAAGCCTAGAGTGTTTCAAATAAGATGAACCCAAAGAGAGCCATAGCAAAACACATTGTAGTTAAAATGTCAAAAGTTAAAGATAAAGAGAGAATCTTAAAAGCAGCAAGAGAAAAACAAGTTGTTACATACGAGCGGCAACCCTATTAGGCTATTAGCAGATTTCTCAGCAGGAACTTTGCAAGCCAGAAGGGAGTGGCATGACACATCAAAATGCTGAAAGGAAAAAACTTCCAACAAAGAAAACTCTACCCAGCAAGATTACCGTTCAGAACTGAAGGAGAGATAAAGAGTTTCCAGACAAGCAAAAGCTAAAGGAGGTCATCATTACTAAACTGGCTATGTAAGGAATAGTAAAGGGACTTCTTTAAGCAGAAAGGAAATGGCACTAATAACAAGAAAACATATGAAAGTAGAAGTCTCTCTGGAAAAAGTACATATATTGTAAAGGTAGTGGGTTAATCACTTATAAAGTTACTAAGAAGGTTAAAGGACAAAAGTTGTAAATTAACTAAAACTGTAATAATTAATTAAATTAAAGTAAAGTAAAAGATGTAAAAAAGTGACCTCAAAAACAAAATGTTGGGGGGAGAATAGTAAAAATATAGTTTTAGAATGTGTTCAAATTTAAGTAGTTATCAAATTAAAATAGACTGATATATACATAGGACGATAAATGTGAACCTCCAGTAACCACAAAGCAAAAACAGAACAAATACACAAAAGAAATGAGAAAGAAGCTAAACATAACATTAATGAAAACCATCAAAGCACAAGGGAAGAAAAAGAAGAAAGGAACAGAAAAGAACAAAAAGAGCCAGAAAACATTCACAAAATAGTAATAAGGACATACCTGTCAATAATCACTTTAAATGTAAATGGACTAAATTCTCTAATCAAAAATCATATAGTGGCTGAATGGATTTAAAAAGACACATTTATACACTGCCTACGAGAGAGTAATTTCAGAAGTAATCACACACACAGACTCAACATGAATAAATGGAAAAAGATACTCCATGAAAATAGAAATGAGAATGCAAAGATGGTTCAACATACACAAATCAATCAACATGATACACTACAATAACAAAATGAAAGATAAAATCATATCATCTTAATAGATATAGAAAATATATTTGACAAAATGCAACATTTATTTATGATAAAAATTCTCAACAAAGTGGGTATAGAGGAAAGGTATCCTCAAAATAATGAAGGCCATATATAATAAACACATAGCTAATTCACATTCAATAGTGAAAAGCTGAAAGGTTTTCCTCTGCTAACAGGAACAAGACAAGCATCCCCACTCTCCCCACTTTTATTCAACACAGTATTGGAATTCCTGGCTACGGCAATTAGGCAAGAAAAAGAAATAAAATACATCTAGATTGGAAAGGAAGAAGTAAAACTGTCACTATTTACTGATGACATGATACTATGTATAGAAAACCTAAAAATCCACCAAAAAACTTGGAACTAATAAATGAATTCAGTAAATTTGCAGGATAGAAAATTAATATACAAAATCTGTTGCATTTCTATACACTAATAACTATCAGAAAGAGAAATCAAGAAAACAATCCCATTGGGCGCCTGGGTGGCTCAGTTGGTTAAGCGACTGCCTTCGGCTCAGGTCGTGATCCTGGAGTCCTGGGATCGAGTCCCACATCGGGCTCCCTGCTCGGTGGGGAGCCTGCTTCTCCCTCTGACCCTCCCCCCTCTCATGTGCTCTCTCATTCTCTCTCTCAAATAAATAAATAAAAATAAAATCTTTAAAAAAAAAAGAAAACAATCCCATTTATAGTCACATCAAAAAGAATAAAATACCTAGGAATATATTTAACAAAGGAGGTGAAAGACCCATATGCTGAAAACTATAAAACATTGATGAAAGACATTGAAAAAGACACAAATAAATGGAAAGATGTTTTGTGCTCATGGATCAGAAGAATTAATATTGTTAAAATGTCCATACTACCCAAAGCAATCTACAGATTCAATGCAATCCTTATCAAAATTCCAATGACATTTTTCAAAAAACTAGAAAAAATAATTCCAAAATTTGTATGGAATCACAAAAGACCCCAAATACCCAAAACAATATTGAGAAAGAGAAAGAAGCCAGAATATCATGCTCCCTGATTTCAAACTATACTAAAAAGCTATAGTAATAAAACAGTATGGTAGTGGCATAAAAATAGACACACTGGAACAAAATAGAAATAAACCCATACATACATGGCCAATTAATTTACAACAAAGGAGGCAAAAATATACAATTGGTAAAAGGACAGTCTCTTCAGTAAATGGTGTTGGGAAAACTGGAAAGCTGTAATTGCAAAAGAATGAAAGTGGACCACTATCTTACAATATATACAAATATAAATTCAAAACAGATCAAAGAGTTGAATGTAAGACCTGAAACCATGAAACTCCTAGAAGAAAACATAGATAGCTCCTTGGCATTTGTTTCAGCAAAGGGTTTTTGTTTGTTTGTTTATTTGTTTGTTTTTTTATCTGACTCCAAAGGCAAGGGAAATAAGAGCAAAAACAAACAAATGGGACTAAATCAAACTAAAAAGCTTCTTCACAGAAAAGGAAACCAATAACAAAACAAAAAGGCAACCTACTGAATGGGAGAGGGTATTTGTAAATGATATATATGATAAGGGGTTAATATCCAAAATACATAAAGAACTCATACAACTCGATGATGAAAAAACAATCCCATTAAAAAATGGGCCAAGGACCTGAATAGACATTTTCCAAAGAAAACATACAGATGGCCAACAAGCACATGAAAAGATGCTCAATGTCACTAATCATTAGGGAAATGCAAATGTAAACCACACATGGTAGAATGGCTATTATCAAAAAGACAAGAAATAACAAGTGTTGGCAAGGATGAGGAGAAAAAGGAATCCTAGTATAGCAGGTGAGGATGTAAATTGGTGCAACACCACAGGAAACAGTATGGAGGTTCCTCAAAAAAGTAAAAGTAGAGTTACCAGGATCCAGCAATTCCACTACTATCCAAAGAAAACAATAACACTAATTAAAAAACATACATGCACCCCCATGTTCGCGGCCGCATTATTTACAATAGCCAAGATATAAAAGCAACCTAAATGTCCAACGATTGATGAATGGATAAAGAAGATGAGGTATATATACACCATGGAATACTACTCGGCCATAAAAAGAATGAGATCTTGCCATTTGCAACAACATGGATGAAACTTGTAAGTATTATGCTAAGTGAAATAAGACAGAGAACAACAAATATTGCATGAATTTGCTTATATGTGAAATCCAAAAGTCAAATCAAAAAACCAAAACAAACAAAACCTAGACTCATTGATGGTTGCCAGAGGGGAGGGGGGTTGGGTGGATGGGTGGGTGGGGGGTTGAAAATGTTGCAGAATTCTTTTCCTTCGGTGCCCGTGGTTCTTGGTCATGCCACTTTGAAGAATGAAGATGTAGACCAGATGAAGAGTGGTGGGCAGCAAGGCAGTTTACTGAGTGATAATAAAGTTTATTGAACGATAGTACAAAGCTCTTGAAGAGGGAGGGGACCTGAGAGTGTTGCCACCAGAGTTTCTAAGTTTAGGGGTTTTTATGGGCTTGTGTTGGTGGAATGTTTGAATCTGATTAACCCTCCATTCGCCTGCCACCCAACCAGGTTTTTGTCCACGTGTTCATCTACCTATCAGGTAGTTCATGTGGGAAAGGGCAGCAGGCTCCTTTTAGGGTGGTGTAAAATCCTTTTAAGGGTGGTTTTGTCTTAGGATGGGAGCCCTTGTCCCTGCCTACCTTTCTTCTGACTACCCTTCATTAAAATGGGTGAAGGCATTAAGAAGTACAAACTTCCAGTTATACAATAAGTAAGTCACGGGGATGTATTGTAATGTACTATGTACGGAATGTAATCAATAATATTGTATTAACTCTGTATGATGACAGATGGTAACTAGAGTTATTGTGGTGACCATTTCACAATGTATACAAGTGTTGAATCATTATGTTGTACACATGAAACCAATATAATATTGTATGTCAATTAAACCTCAATAAAAAAAAGAAAGCAGATGGAATGCAAGGATGAAGATGCTGAGGGAGGCTTATTAGAACTAGAGCTAACAGTGCTCTGTCAATGTGAGAAGAGCATTAGTTCTCAACTATGACCGTACAATAGGATCACTTGGGTTGTTTTAAAAGAGTCACACCCCAGATGAATCAAATAAAAATATCCAGGCGGAAGACCAAGGCATCACTGTTTTTAAATCACCAGGTGATACTAAAGAGCAGACCAGGTCAAAAAACTGTTGAAATCCAAGAAAAGGTAGGAGAGAGGGGCCCGGGGCCAGGTTGGAAGAGGAATGTAAATAGGAACATTCAGGCTGGTCTGGTAGTGTTTGCAGAAGGTACAATTTTCTAAAAATAAATTAGACCATTCATTCAACTACTGGTTGATTCAATTATATTATGTCTAGCATCATATTCAGTATTGCATACATGCAAGTAAATAAAACTTGGGCATGACCCTTGAGGGGTGCACAGTCCAGGGCTTGTAAATTTGTTAGCACCACACTACCTAGAGGCAGGGAACCACTGCTGAATGGTGGGCAGGGTGAATGGCTATTAAGGTAGGTGCTGAGCATTGCAGAAATGCTAATGTTGACTTTATCTTGGAGTTAAAATGATACAGATGCCACTAAAATGGGCAAGGGGTGTTTAGAATTTCATGAGCAGCCCTGCTCAGGGCATTCTCAGCTGGTCACGAGGGACTTGTCTTCCAAGGCTGCCCTCTGGAGAAGGAAAGACTCATTACCAGTGTCCAATAAAAACCTGGTTAACAGGAAAGACTGTGTGGAAAGGGTGCAGTGGAAGTGTATCAGACTGGCCACCGTGGAATGGAGCCCGAGGAGAAAGAAAATTTAGGATGCTTTCACTGAAGAAGTGAGGGATGTTGAACAAAATTAATGCATACAAATACCCTTGGCCAATGTGACCCACACAATTGATTAAGCAAATTAAAGCTGTTGGGGTGACCACCCTCAATTCTCATTCATTCCTATCTGTGACACCTACCTTCATCCCACTCTCTTATTCATTCATCAAAAGGTGTAGTATTTACCATTTGCTAAGATTCACTGTCAGCCTTCAGAGAGCTTACAATTTATTGAGCGAGATTCTTGCACTTCTCCATGCTCAGCAAAGAAAGGTCCTCTACTCTTGTCCAAGACCAACCCTTCCACCTATGCCCTTTACCCCATACTTTGGCTTCCTTCAGTACCTTGTTCAAATTCATCCCTTTTCTTTTCTTTTTCTTCAAACACCACTTTTCTATTGGCTCCTTTTCCTCAGCACATAAGGAGAGAAATATGTTTCCATACTAAAACACCCTCCAAGCCTCCCTTGACCTTTGTTCCCAACAGCCACCAACAAATTTTACTCTTCTTCTTCTAATCCAAAAACTTCTTGAAACCATTAGTAATACTTTATCTCTATTTTCTCTTCTCTTATTCACTCTTCAACCCAGACTAAACTGTGTCCCATTCTTTTGTCTCTCATATCCTCCATATAACCAAAAGGGAAATTTGCCCAATTTCAAATCTGAACATCTCTTTTAAGGTTAAACCTCTGTCACTTAGGGTAGAGTTCCATTCCTGAGCTGGGCATAGGAAACCATGCCTCCTTCCCTGACCTCAGCTCTCACTAGCAAATGTCTCACTTGATACTCCTGCAATCCTGAACTGTAGTGGTTCCCAGTACATACCATGCCTTTTCTCCTTTCTATGTTTTTGCCCCTACTCTTTTCTATACCTGGAATTCCCTAACCCTTCTCCTTTGCCAGCTTTGCCTGGCACTCAGGTCAAATATCACCTCCTCCAAGAGGCCTTCCCTGATTCCCCCAGTCCTAGCTGAATATCTGAACTCAGATCTGTGTTTCTGCAATAACCTGAGTATATCTCTAGAATGTACTTATTAGCTAATATCCTAATTATCTGTTTGTGTGTCTACATTATTGTCATTTGCTTGTATGTGTGTCTTCCCTTCCGGGCTGAGAATTGCTTTAGAGTAAAGAAGCATTTTGAGAATTTAGTAGTATATTGAAGATTCCAAATATAAACAATTATTACCGTACCATACTCTTTCTTATACACATTATTGAATTTTTTCTTTAAACATCCACTACCTATAAATACAGGCATTTATAGTTATTTCAAAAAAACTACTGTAATGGAAAAATTACGGAATTAATCTATGAGATGATTACTTAGAGAACAGAATATGGTTCTTTGGGAGAAAGTGTACACAAGTCTTTGAAAATCTAAATAAAGGCGGAAAAATTGAAAAAAAAAAAGACAACATAACAAACACTTAAAGAAGGCCACTACCATTGCAAAATACCATGCCCAATGGTATGTTAATAAATTTGGAAATCACAATAAAATAAATGTTTTCTGGAAAACTATGAAATTGATTCAGTATGAAATATATAATATGAATAGACTAACCACCAAAGATCAAATTTAAACCCTAATTGGCAAAGAAGAAGTCAAACTCTCACTCTTTGCAGATGATATGATACTTTATGTGGAAAACCCAAAAGACTACCCCAAAACTGCTAGAACCCATACAGGAATTCAGTAAAGTGGCAGGATATAAAATCAATGCACAGAAATCAGTGGCATTCCTATACACCAACAACAAGACAGAAGAAAGAGAAATTAAGGAGTCGATCCCATTTACAATTGCACCCAAAAGCATAAGATACCTAGGAATAAATCTAACCAAAGAGGCAAAGAATCTGTACTCAGAAAACTATAAAATACTCATGAAAGAAATTGAGGAAGACACAAAGAAATGGAAAAACGTTCCATGCTCATGGATTGGAAGAACAAATATGTGAAGATATCAATGCTACCTAGAGCAATCTACACATTTAATGCAATCCCTATCAAAATACCATCCACTTTTTTCAAAGAAATGGAACAAATAATCCTAAAATGTGTATGGAACCAGAAAAGATCCCGAATAGCCAGAGGAATGTTGAAAAAGAAAAGCAAAGCGGTGGCATCACAATTCCGGACTTCAAGCTCTATTACAAAGCTGTCATCATCAAGATAGTATGGTACTGGCATAAAAACAGACACATAGATCAATGGAACCGAATAGAGAGCCCAGAAATGGACCCTCAACTCTACGGTCAACTAATCTTTGACAAAGCAGGAAAGAATGTCCAATGCAACAAAGACAGTCTCTTCAACAAAAGGTGTTGGGAAAATTGGACAGCCATATGCAGAAGAAAGAAACTGGACCATTTCCTTACATCACACACAAAAATAGACTCAAAATGGTTGAAAGGCCTCAATGTGAGACAGGAGTCCATCCAAATCCTAAAGGAGAACACAGGCAGCAACGTCTTCGACCTCAGCCACAGCAACTTCTTCCTAGAAACATCGCCAAAGGTGAGGGAAGCAAGGGCAAAAATGAACTATTGGGACTTCATCAAGATAAAAAGCTTTTTCACAGCAAAGGAAACAGTCAACAAAACCAAAAGACAACAGACAGAATGGGAGAAGATATTTGCAAATGACATCAGATAAAGGGCTAGTATCCAAAATCTATAAAGAACTTATCAAACTCAACACCCAAAGAACAAATAATCCAATCAAGAAATGGGCAGAAGACATGAACAGACATTTTTCCAAAGAAGACATCCAAATGGCCAACAGACACATGAAAAAGTGCTCAGCATTGCTCGGCATCAGGGAAATCCAAATCCAAACCTCAATGGGATACCACCTCACACCAGTCAGAATGGCTAAAATTAACAAGTCAGGAAATGATAGATGTTGGCGAGGATGCGGAGAAAGGAGAACCCTCCTACACTGTTGGTGGGAATGCAAGCTGGTGCAGCCACTCTGGAAAACAGTATGGAGGTTCCTTAAAAGTTGAAAATAGAGCTACCATACGACCCAGCAATTGCACTACTGGGTATTTACCCGAAAGATACAAATGTAGGGATCCGAAGGGGTACGTGCACCCCGATGTTTATAGCAGCAATGTCCACAATAGCCAAACTATGGATAGAGCCTAGATGTCCATCAACAGATGAATGGATAAGGAAGATGTGGTATATATACACAATGGAATATTATGCAGCCATCAAAAAATGAAATCTTGCCATTTGCAATGACATGGATGGAACTGGAGAGTATTATGCTGAGTGAAATAAGTCAATCAGAGAAAGACATGTATCATATGACCTCACTGATATGAGGAATTCTTAATCTCAGGAAACAACCTGAGGGTTGCTGGAGTGGTGGCGGGTGGGAGGCATGGGGTGGCTGGGTGATAGACACTGGGGAGGGTATGTGCTATGGTCAGTGCTGTGAATTGTGCAAGACTGTTGAATCACAGATCTGTACCTCTGAAACAAATAATACATTATATGTTAAAAAAAGAAAAAAAAAAAAGAAGAAGAAGATAGCAGGAGGGGAAGAATGAAGGGGGGGAAATCGGAGGGGGAGAAGAACCATGAGAGACGATGGACTCTGAGAAACAAACTGAGGATTCTAGAGGAGAGGGAGGTGGGGGGATGGGTTAGCGTGGTGATTGGTATTAAAGAGGGCACTTATTGAATAGAGCACTGGGTGTTATATGCAAACAATGAATCATGGAACACTACATCAAAACCTAATGATGTAATGTATGGTGATTAACATAACATAAAAAATGCAAAAAAAATAGTCTACATAAAGAATTTTGGCTATCTATAAGTGAATTATTTAAATATTTCAAAGAAAATTTAATTTCTGTCCTCTTAAATTGTTTCAGAACATAAAGTAGTATGACTCATAGTTCAGCCTAAAAAAGTAAAAACCAAAAATGTATCCTTAGCCCCAGAACAAAAACAAAAAAAAGGCACATTTCAATTAAGAATATATATGTGCTATGGTGAGCGCTATGAATTGTGTTAAGACTGATGAATCACAGACCTGTTCCCCTGAAACAAATAATACATTATATGTTAATTAAAAAAAAGAATATACATATGGAAATCCAACTAAGAATATTGGCTAACAAAATACGACTATATATTTTAAATATTATGCCTTGATCATAAATGATTTATTTTAGAAAAACGGAAGATTCCATACCTGAGAAGCCATTAATATGTGGTATCTCAAAGTTGGAGGAAAAACTTTATAAACTTTTCAATTTTATCACAATGACACTTAATTAAATTAAATGACCATTTCTAAGAAATTCTCTTTTATTTATTTATTTATTATTATTATTTTTAAAGATTTTATTTATTTATTTGACACAGAGAGAGAGACAGCTAGAGAGGGAACACAAGCAGGGGGAGCGGGAGAGGGAGAAGCAGGCTCCCGGCTGAGCAGGGAGCCCGATGTGGGGCTCGATCCCAGGACCCGGGGATCATGACCTGAGCCAAAGGCAGACGCTTAACAACTGAGCTACCCAGGCGCCCCAAGAAATTCTCTTTTAGTAGAATAGTCCTTAAACATAATAAAGGGCTTCAAGTATGAACTTTAATAAATTTATATTTTCTCCATTTTTAGAGAAAGACCCAATGGTTTCAATTTCATGTCCTGGAAAGAGAATGTGGCAAATTGTTTTGAAATCCAAAATGCCTACAGTTATGTGGCAAAGACCCCATAATATGTCTTGCTGGATATTCGTGCAAACGTTATTCTGCCAGTTTGCAGCTCTTCGACAGTAGGTCTAGTTGATTTTAAACTTTGTAATGCTTTTCCTACAAGGTATGTCTGTATATATCTCTAGAATGGCATCCCTTATAAAATCAGGCAACTATCACTTTTCAGAGAGAAAAAAAAATTGTATTAAATAACGATGCAACAGAGTTTACTTAAAAATGATTTAAGGAATTAGAAACATGAGTTTTCTCTTTGTCAATTATCTCCCAGGAGTAATCCAAGAGCAGTTATGTCCTTTGCTGTGTAATACCAATAATAAAAGTTGAACTACTAAAGTACCTTAGAAAAATCTGATGGGCAACCCCTCATCTTCTTAGTGACCATTGTTCTCAGGGTTTGAAAGTGATAAGTAATCACTCTCCTATGTACATAATCCCCTCTGCCCCAAATCAAAGTCAATTAAAAAAAAAAATCAGAACAAAATAGTGGAGATGAAAAACATCAGTTTACATACCGATAAAGCTAGATGGAGATGTCAGGCCATATTAGGTTGCCAAATAACTTCCTCACCAAGGTTTACTTTCCCTATGACTATAAGATTCTCCTATTGTTGGTAGAGCCAAGCATGGTCAACTTATCACAAAGAAGAGCTAGGAGCAGTTTAACCTGAAAAAGAGACTCAATGTCCTTTCCCTAAACTCACCATTATGGTCAGTTATTTCTCTTCCCATGGGAATGGGTGAGTGAAATACATCTCCCAGTACTAGAGAAAAGGGATAAATTCCTAATTTGTAGGTGGACAGAGAGTATAGTTGCTGCTACCAAACCTAACATTTTCAGTAAGTTCTTAGATACCTAGAGCAAATCATTATTTTTTTTTAAAGATTTTATTTATTTATTTGAGAGAGAGAGAATGAGAGAGAGCAAGCACATGAGAGGGGGGAGGGTCAGAGGGAGAAGCAGACTCCCTGCCGAGCAGGAAGCCCGATGCGGGACTCGATCCCGGGACTCCAGGATCATGACCTGAG
>NW_023270415.1:22797968-22870631 GCF_011800145.1 Mirounga leonina | reverse complement strand
GCCCGATGCGGGACTCGATCCCGGGACTCCAGGATCATGACCTGAGCCGAAGGCAGTCGCTTAACCAACTGAGCCACCCAGGCGCCCCTAGAGCAAATCCTTATTGATCATCAAATGATTGTGTGGTTTAAGATTACACTTAATTCATATGAATAAAAACCAAAAACAATGGCTTAAGCAAGAAGGAAGCTAATTTCTTTCACAAAAAAGAAATTCAGATGTTCATAGTATAGGCTAGCTTAGCAGCGACAGGATCATCCAAGATCTAGCCTCCTTTCTGTTATTTGCTCTGCCAATCCTCTTCTATGTGGCACAAGACAGATGACTCTAGCCATAATGTAAAATCCATACTCAGTGCAGAAGGAAAAAAAAAAGAAAGAAGTGAAGAAGACTATGCCCTTTATTATTAAAGAAATGTCCTCAAATCACACACAACACTTGTATAGTTAATTCTTTTGCCAAAATTTAGTAACATGGCTGTCCCTAGCTACCAGGGAGGCCGGAAATGTGTGTGTGTGTGTGTGTGTTTTAAGATTTTATTTATTTATTTATTTGAGAGAAAGACAGAGAGAGCATGAGCAGGGGGGAGGGGTAGTGGAAGAGGGAGAAGCAGACTCCCTGAAGCAGACTCCCACTGAGCAGGGAGCCTGATGTGGGACTCGACCCCAGGAATCTGGGATCATGACCTGAGCCAAAGACAGGCGCTTAACCGACTGAGCCACCCAGGTGCCCAGGAAATGTGTCTTTTATCTGTGCCCAGTTAATATTGGGGCCTTATTATTATAAAGCAAGAAGGGGAGGATGTATTTGGGAGGCAACTAGCCAAATCTGTCCTGCCAATGAAGCAACCTGTGAAGGAATAATGGCAGGTAGCAACCCAGCTAATCTGAACTGAAAAGGTTTTAAACTATCAGATTCTTTTATATTAAATTCTTTACTCTTACCTCTTTTCAATAGCATATAGCTATGTAATGGTTTCAAGTTGTAAGTCAGACTCTTCATAGGACAAAAGGTACACATTTTATTCACATGATATTTGCATCAATTTCTCCATTCACGTTTTAATTCCACAGTGAAGAGAAAGTGAAAGAACAGATTATATTTCAGTAATGAAAAAACAACCAGATCTGCATAAGTATGGCAACTTTTTCCTTTACACTTAGAAATAAGTTTCTTTCTTTCCTTTTTTTTTGGGGGGGGGGACCACTATGCACTTCAACTGTATATGTCAGGTTAGGATGGGACCCTTGAACTTGAGCCAATCCAGGTTTCCATAGGGTTAAATTTAGATTCTATTCAATCCTAGGAAAATCAGTTCTAATGTACCACCCAATGAATTTAAATTGAACTGAAAGAGAAGGATCCTGAAGGTTGATATGAATGAAATCCAAAATTCTTTCCACTCCCAGGGGGCCTTAGAGCTTCATATTCTAGTTTGGATCAGATCAACTCTGAGCTCTGGCAAACATCTGGGGACTAAGCTAGCATGCACTCAAAATCTAGGGAACTCCAGGAACCTCTGAGCCTCTCAAGTGGCAAAAAAGGAACATTTAAAAAAAAAAATTTTCCAGATGCTATTACATTAGCCAAAGTACACATGGCATCCCTCAGCTTGGGTGGTGGAACAGTATTCCTGACAAGAGGGCGCTATTTGTTTCATTCATCTGCAAACACCATATTCATGCTTCCACAGGAATCACTTCTGAGCCACCAAATTTCAGTATCCAGTTTCATAATATAGCCACATCTCCTACAGAACACTACGAACTACCTTTGGTTACTTGACATTTCAGGAGACTAATTAAATATCAGCTTCAGTTTGTAGCAAACAAACTGAGTTCCCAGCAAATGTCAATCCCCATGAAATTCTAAAAATGGACAAAGAACACAGGAGGGTGACATTTCTCTATGTGGTGTCTGGCTCGTGTCTAGTTTGGTGGCCCTATGATCACCAAGCACTCTAAATGGTAATCATTCTTGCTTTTCATGACTCAAGTCTCCCACTCGGTAGTCATGGCAGTACATTTGACTGAGATTGAAGAAATCTAAATTACAATCCCAGTTCTTCTCCCAACTAGAGATATACGATGGACAAGTTCCATAATTGTCTTGTCTGTTTTATATTCTAAAAAAAGTCGGAAGGTGGGGCGCCTGGGTGGCTCAGTTGTTAAGCATCTGCCTTCGGCTCAGGTCATGATCCCAGGGTCCTAGGATCGAGCCCCGCATCGGGCTCCCTGCTCGGCGGGAAGCCTGCTTCTCCCTCTCCTGCTCCCCCTGCTTGTGTTCCCTCTCTCACTGTGTCTCTCTCTGTCAAATAAATAAAAATCTTAAAAAAAAAAAAAAAGTCGGAAGGTTAGATTAGATAGCTTTTAATCTCATTTTCATTTCAAAATTCTATGATTTGGAGTACTTTTCGAGAACTCACTCCTTCGATGATACCTAAGAGTAACATATTTCAGCATTTCCACATCTAAGAGCCAATCTTGGCTTTAAAGGAAATGGATGTAGCATTGTATGCAGCATGGGTTTTCTTAATCCCATTTATAAATCTCCATTAAGTAATAGATCCTATTTGTTGATTTCTAAAGTAATGAATTTTTCAACACACACTGAAATGTGTCCTTAAGGAAACCTTTGCAGAGGATGTCTTAAGCACACAGCTGAAGAAATGTGGTAGTGTATCCAATGGCTCCCTTAATTTTATAAACCTTAACACACTTCCTGCTACAACACTGGGAAATTGTTGAAGGCAGAAAGAAAAATACCTCCATTGAGAAAGAACAAGCAGGGCTATTGCAAGGGTAAATAAAATCTGATGAACTTGGCATAAAGTTGGAAAAATGCTGGATTGCATACCAGCACCAACCCACGAACTCTCTCTTGGGTGAGTGGGTCTATGTAACCACATGCCACAGGGCAAGGAGAGTGGTACATAGTGGTTTCTTTCACAGGGAGTAGGGATAAAAATATTAGATTGAACTTCATGAAAAGTTTTGTAGGTTAAAACTGATTGAATATTGGCAATGTGATATGCCTGGGCCAAATATTTCTGCTTCTTCCACGTGGGTATTAAGTGCCAATTCTACCAGAATGTGGTACAAGAGCACTCAGGATGCAGAAGTATAGTTATCCTTAGTAATCACACTGTGAGGACTGTTAGGCTGGACCCCCACAGGAGGTCTGACCACAGTAGAACCTCCAAAGGAACTAGAGGCCATGGAAGTGGGGATGGAAGGTAAGGAGTAGAGATGAAGCCACAGCGAATACACAGGAAAGCTTAGGGTACTGCTTAATTTGTATCTATTGCACTAAAATTAACTGGAACCCCACCCAAACATGCTGAGGAGGAGACAAAAGTATAATCGCAACTCTGTTACACTTGGGGAATAACACATTTGATACTCCACCTAGGAGAAAAGAGTACCCAATGAGAGGCAGTTAACAGTATCAGCCTTCCCCACCATGTGGCTCTTTCCCTCACACTTCCCAGCCATTACCAAGGTGTTTTCTTAGAATAGTCTCAGGCCCTCTGCTTTCATTCCTCCTCACCCACTTTCAAGAGCTCTTTCCATTTACATAATGTCATCTGATTCCCTGCCCATTAGAAAGTCCTCTCATCTTGCCTTCTTGTCAGTCTTATAGGTACAGGTGCTCCTTTCCTGGTTGATTTCACCCATGCACAACTCCACTTAATATCCCATAAATGTTTATTAAGATCTTTAAATGTCTACTCCTTTGTAAATGTTGCGTCTTTCTCATTTGGGTGCCTTGTGTAGTTCCACAGGATTGTGAACTCTGAAAGTGAAGACTTAACATTCTCAGGAAAGCCTGATACAAAACTGGATTCAGAGGAGAGACTGTGTATGTGGAAGTGCTCTTGTTATTACCAACTCGTACAACAATGCCTCACCTATCCAGGAATCAGGTATCTGGAAATCTCAGATTTCTGGGGACACAACTAACAGACACAAAATAAGATGAGAAAAAGTATTGAGAGAATTTAAAGCCCAAATAAGTGTCATAATATCCAAACACTCATGCTCATGAACATTTCACACATGATGCCAAATCTGAACCCATTTCTGCTTACTTTGCTGAGAAATCTAACAAGTTTGAATACCTGGTTTCCATAGTAGATTAGAAATTTTGACCAAAGGATTACTATAAGTAGGGATGAAATAAGAGGGTTAATATGGCTATTATATAAAGACCACACATCTAAAGAAAGGGCAGAAAAAAATCAGAATGCAATATGAGATTTTAAAGGAGCAATTTTGGGTTATTTAGTGTAATGACAAGTAGTAGGATTTTTTCAACTGATTCTGTGGCAATGGCTATACTAAAATTCAGAATAATATTTTATTTCATACTGATGAACATATTTTCAACAAAAGTTAAAGGTAAATAGCTTTTAAGGTAAGTAACAAAACATAGATTTTAGTCTGGAAAAAGTCAATAATATCCAAAGGTTATTTATTTACTGATTTATTAAGGTTTATGGCTGAAAGTTGTAATGTTCAGTCATCCAGAAATTCTGCTCTTTATATCGACTTATCACCCAAGGATTAAACAGAATTTCTGTTTAATTATTAACCTACTCAGTGTGAGCTCAATAAATGGCATTTATTATTACCTAAATGACTAATGTAAAATAAACTTCCATTATATCTAGCTAGTCTAACCTTTGGGGAAGAATGTGAAACATGAGAAATTTTATTTTTAATTGTGACAGGTTGCATAGATAAAGGGGAACACGGGGATATACTTTCACCCAGTTTTGTAAAATTTCTCAATTTCTCTTTCTACTTGTAGTCATAATGACAAGCTGCAAGTATGATACCTCTGAAGAATGAATGAGAAACTTCAATCTGGTCATTTACCAAATAACATCCATTCAGACCATATGGTTGTGGGTGTGAAGTTGTTAAATAATAAAGCCCACAGAGGTAGATCCATGATCATGTGCAGGACACCTGTCAGACTGTTTCTGGGCAGTAAAGGAGCCCTTCTAGCTCAATCTGGCAATCTACTCTCCTTGTAGGGCCACTACCCACGATGACATTAGGCAGCAGAGTTGAAGCAGACAGCAAATAGGGCTCTCGCATGGCACAACCACCCAGAGAAGCCATCGCCACCAATACATAACTGGTGGTGGACCCTCTGACATCAGGGCTGAGGGGCACCCTCCTTTTCTCAAAGGCAGGGAAGATTGCTCTTGAAATCTGGCCTTAGAATTACCATTTGCAACAGCCTCTGATACAAAGCAGCAAAAGCCCCAGGATACTTTCACACAATACAAGAAGAGTACATGACAAACAGAGAAGGGTCAATGGGATCCGGGAAGCATAGCAAAGGTGAATAGATACGTTTACGTATCCCTTGGTTATGGGTTGAATTGTGTCCCTACCATCCTCCCCCAAAACTCGTATGTTGACATCCTGACCTCCAGTACCTCAGAATGTGGCCTTATTTGGAAATAGGGTCATTGCAGATAAGACTGGTTAAGGTGAGGTCATACTGGAGTAGGGTGGGCCCCTAATTCAGTGACTGGTGTCCTTATAAAAAGGGGAAATTTGTAGCCAGAGGGAGTACACAGAGAGAATGCCATATGATGAGGAAGGCAGAGATGGGGGTGAAGCATCGATAAGCCAAGGAATGCCAAAGACGGCCAGCAAACCACCAAGACCCAGGAAAGAGGCATGGGACAGATTCTCCCTCACAACCTTCAGAGGGAACCAACCCTGCGGACAACTTGATCTTGGACTTCTAGCCTCCACAACCGCAAGGCAATAAATGTCTGTTGTTTAAGCCACCCTGTCTGTGGCAGCCCTGGCAAACGAATACACTCATTTAACCAGTTCCTTAGTAAGTGTTAAAAACTAATTACCAGAATACCTCTGTATAGAATTTGTAATAACTGTATTCATATAGCAGATGGATAAATAGATGGAAGAAGGAAAAAGAAATAGGGGAATAGGTTTTAATTAATTCTAGTTGTTTTATTTCTACATTTATATGTCTATCCATCTACCTAATCTCCCTCCATAATTTAGTTAACTACACACGGAAAACCGTCTGCCACTCTTGTCCCACGTAGAGGCGGGAGTCATTCTCAGCTTCCTCTCCCTGTTGCTGTGTACATTCTAAGCTTGTTAGAGGTAACTGCACTCCAGATTATGCTGACCAGGGGGCCAGACTCACCGAGTGGTGCTTCAGCCACACTCCTGCTGGGGTGCCACAGGTCACATCCAGGAAATGAAACAACTATCTTTTGTGCAACTACCATGTACAGGGCTCAGGGTGAGGCACTTGGGGACAAGACATACATTAATAATTAACTATTGAGGGCGCCTGGGTGGCTCAGTTGGTTAAGCGACTGCCTTCGGCTCAGGTCATGATCCTGGAGTCCCGGGATTGAGTCCCGCATCGGGCTCCCTGCTCGGCGGGGGGTCTGCTTCGTCCTCTGACCCTATCCCCTCTCATGTGTTCTCTCTCTCTCAAATAAATAAATAAAAAATCTTAAAAAAATAAATAAAAAATCTTAAAAAAAAATAAAATAAAATAATTAACTATTGAGCTGAACATTAACAAGAATACAGATATCAATTTTGTAGCTTTTTATTAATAATGCCCTGGACAGAAGAAAGACTGTGGATTATAGAACTAAATCACAGGACTTCTTTGAACTTATGTTAGGTTTTATGCTTCCAAGGTCTAGAAAAGTTTAATTACAGCATTTCCCTCCTCCTTATAAAAGGTACATCCTCTAAGGGTCCCTACTTCTTGGACATTCGCCAAGTGAAGCCCTGTCACCTAGAAACATAATGATCAAAAAAGTCATAGATAATTTATTATTATATGATCATAATAAATCATTTTATATATATGTCTTCCATTTTAAAGGGCAATCTTCTCCTAACCTCTAAAATGTGTACTTATACTGTGAAAAAATACGTAGTTATGGATAATTTTATTTTGGAATATTCAATACATTTTTTTTTTCTACTTATTCGCTTCTTTTTCTCAGTGGCTTTATGGAAGATGTTTTATGAAATGCTTTGAATTCCATATCCCCTCTCCCATGTTCAAGAAGCACATAGGTAATAAAAGCTTCCCACATAGGCTAATTGGGACCTTACTGGATACTTAATCTCTGCTCCAGGATGAGCCTCTGAAGATGGGCTTTTTAAACAGCATCATTTAACCACAATCAGAAATAGTTTCCTGACTTATACACCAGTGAAACTACTTCAGGAAATAATTTGCTTTATTGATGGAATGGGAAGAAATGCCAAATAGCAATCATAAAATCAGTGAGCAAACATTATTAAGATTCTGATGGAGGGTGCCTGGGTGGCTCAGTCATTAAGCGTCTGCCTTCGGCTCAGGTCATGATCCCAGGGGTCCTGGGATCAAGCCCCATATCAAGCTCCTTGTTGGGCGGGGAGCCTGCTTCTCCCTCTCCCACTCCCCCTGCTTGTGTTCCCTCTCTAGCTGTCTCTCTCTCTGGCAAATAAATAAATAAAATCTTAAAAAAAAAAAAAGATTCTGATGGAAAGAACATTATTAAATCTGAATCCTTTGATTAGAATCTAGTATTCTGTTATAAATGGGTTACCATAGAATGTTTTCAAATTAACAAGAGCCTCTTATTTGGATGTATCTTCACTTAGCTTTATATAAATTGAAATCAGGACTTGTGGCTCCTGGAGTTACAGTTCTGCATTTCTTCAACAGGATCAATCTATTTTAGTATACATCTATAAAACATATTTGAAATGGACATGGAGTGCCTTGTATGAACAAAGTAACCACTTTGGCTTTAGAAAAAGGTAGAGAATCATTTGGAGACATTTAAAACCATGAAAATGAATAACTCCAACTTGGCACATAATAACTAGAATTTTAAAAATTGGCCCCAATCCACTCTCTTCCTATAAAAGGCGTATATACAACTGAACACCAAAAGACCCCCAAACAATCCAGTTAAAAAATGGGCAGAGGATGTGAATAGACATTTTTCCAAAGATGACATCCAGATGGCCAACAGACATACGAAAACATGCTCAACATCACCAATCATCGGAGAAATGCAAAACCACAATGACAGATCATCTCACCTCCCAGAATGGCTAGCATAAAAAAGATGAGAAATAACAAATGTTGAAGAGGATGTGGAGAAAAGGGAACCCTCATCCACTGTTGGTGGGAATGTAAATTGGTGCAACCACCGTGGAAAATAGTATGGAAGTTCCTCCAAAAATTAAAAATAGAAATACCATATGGTCCAGTAATTTCACTACTGGGTATTTACCCAAAGAAAACAAAAACACTAATTCCAAAAGATATACACACCTTTATGTTTACTGCAGCATTATTTCCAATAGTCAAGATATGGAAGCAACCTAAGTGTCCACTGGTAGATGAATGGATAAAGATGTGGTATATATATATACAATGGAGTTGTATTACTCGGCCATAATGAATGAACTCTTACCATTTTGACAACATGGATGGATCTAGATGGTATGATGCTAAGTGAAATAAGTCAGAGAAAGACAAATATCATATGATTTCACTTATATGTGGAATCTAAAACACAAAGCAAATGAACAAACAAAAATCCCAAACAGACTCTTAAGTACAGAAAGGAAACCGGTGGTTGCCAGATGGGAGCTGGGGGGATGGGTGAAGTGGGTGAAGGGGATTAAGAGGTACAAACTTCCAGTTACAAAACATAAGTTACAGAGATGACAAGTATAAAGAATAAAGAATATTCTAATAAAGAAAAGCATAAAGAATGTAGTTGATAATACTGTAACAGTGTTCTATGGTGACAGATGGTGACTATATTTACCATGGTGAGCACTGAGTAATGCATAGAATTGTCAAATCAATAAGTTATACACCCCAAACTAATATTTTAAAAGGCATATATTATCTCCTCTTTTGAAAAGCCTTCTCTTGCTGTTCTTTATTTTAATCTATACATGTCTTAATTCTTTCCAGAAACGTTGATTTCTCAATTAGCATGGATTCAAAGTCAAATGCTCATAGTAGCCAGGAAGTCATACACCCGGGGGAAAGGTAGTGAGCAAATTAAAAGCAATGTGGCAAACAACAATAAGTGTTGGGAGCAATAGGGAGAAGAGATGACTGTAGTGAATGGAGATTCTCTAAATTGCTTTTAGCTCTGGGTCATTCCATGCAGGAATGTGGGCCAAGGTGAACGTCCTCATTTTAATGTTAAATTTTTACAAACACTGCGCAAGTTGAACAAAACACCTTTGTGTTTTCCATAGAAAGATTATTTCTTGCCCTCAAGGATGTTAAAATCATTGAATAAAGTGTGATAATAGAGGTAGACAGGATTCTGTGGAAAAAGGATTATCTATTCCGAATGGGCTTGGATGGATAGAGATACCCTAGGTAGAGGGCAGAACAGAAGCCATGCAGGTGTGTGAACCAGAGCAGGGAAGAAGCAGCTGAGATTCTTTATGCCTGGGTTACAGGTGAGGGGGTGAGAGTTGGAAGCTGTGGGTGAAATTTATGGAATTTGAGCTGAGCTGAAAGATTTAAAATATTTCCATTCTAAGTTATTTATTTTTTATTCAAGGTCAAAACAGTGATTCTTTAGTTTTGCAATTGCATGGACCAGTAAGTCAGTTGGGGCATGTATTTTAAAAAAAATTGATATTGAAGATAAACTGTCGATTTATCATAATTATGGTGTAACATATCTCTTTATAGTTTTATCAAGTTTTAATTGACATAAACTTCACATTTGATTAAAATTATAAACATTATTAACATCTGTGTAAAACTGTCACCTTGATAAAGATAATGAATATAACTCACAAAAGTGTCCTCATGTTCCTTTGTAATTACTCTTTCCCACTCCTCACTGCCCCACCCTTGTTCATAGGCAACCATTAATCCGTCTCCTGTTACTGTAGATTAGTTTACATTTAATAGAGTTTTATATAAGTGGAACCATATAATATGTACCCTTTATTGTCTGGCTCCTCTCACCTAGCATTATTTTGAGATTTGTCCATGATATGTAAGCATCAAACAGTTCCCAAATCAAGAACATATGAAAGTTTCAGCCTTTTTGAACAGCTTTTCATGTGCTTATTTGCCATCCATGTATCTTCTTCGGTGGGATACAACCATTTGGGGTCATAGGCCATTTCAAGCCAAAACCACTTTGTAAGAAAAGATTTTTTGGCCACAGACTGATTCTGAGTCTAAGGACTGTAAGCTTAAGATACAGCTAATGGACGAAACTTCACAATGGAGCACTGTGAATTTTTGGCACTGATGTATATTTAAATTATGTGTTGTGATTGATTTCACATCTGCTGTTCTAAAGAATTGGTGTTATTTTTACGTGGATTTTTCCAGACCTTCATTGTCTGGCCTCCTTTTATGTTGTTGGGTAGCCCTTCCCTAAAACCTGGTCCTACCCTTGGAGGCTTGGCATTGCCAGGAGGAGGCAGGACGGTGGCCTGGTGGGTCTGCCTCCTGCCATCACCACTATGGCAGGAGGCAACAGGACGCATGGCCAGCCCATGCTGCCGCTGCCCCTGCCGGGAACCTCTATTAGAGTTCTGTCTCTCTCCTGGCCGGTAAAAATAACCAGACCCTTTGAGAACCCATAGTTGTTGGGGAAATCTGCTTCCCTATTCTACTACTACTACCCTTTCCTCTCAATGCATGAAACAGGTTTAGGATCCATTTCTTCCTCTCTACCTAGGGATTCTTCCCCTTCCTATAATTGGGTCTTGGGAGGCCAGGAGTCAAATGAAAGCTTGCCTATGGTTTTATACATACTCGGTAAATTGTATCTCTGTATGGTCCTTTGACCCACTGGCTAGAGAAAATGAACATGTTGTACTTTAAATTTAGTCTTTCATCAAATCACTGCAGGTCCGTCAACTAATAGATTTAGGTGTTAAAATTCGTCTATGAAGGCTTTACACTAGGTAGTGCCTCACTCCTCCGAGCTCTAAACTCTCCACATTTGCAAAAATCAATTTATGGAGGCATAAAATTTGTCACTGTTCACAAGGCTTAGCTGTTAGTTCTTTCTTTTTTTAAAAGATTTTATTTATTTATCTGAGAGAGAGAGAATGAGAGACAGAGAGCATGAGAGGGAGGAGGGTCAGAGGGAGAAGCAGACTCCCTGCCGAGCAGGGAGCCCGATGCGGGACTCGATCCCAGGACCCTGGGATCATGACCTGAGCTGAAGGCAGACACTTAACTGAGCCACCCAGGTGCCCCACAATACATTATTATTGACAATAGGTACAATGTTGTACAACAGCTCTCCAGGTCTTTTAGATAAATGTAAAGAAATGAGAACCTGCTGCCATCCTACCTGGCTTGAAGCAGAGCCTCGACATTGTGTCATTGCCGTGAGTGTGTTGGTTTATATTATCTTTTTTTTTTTTAAGATTTTATTTATTTATTTGAGAGAGAGAGAACGAGAGACAGAGAGCATGAGAGGGAGGAGGGTCAGAGGGAGAAGCAGACTCCCTGCCGAGCAGGGAGCCCGATGCGGGACTCGATCCCGGGACTCCAGGATCATGACCTCAGCCGAAGGCAGTCGCTTAACCAACTGAGCCACCCAGGCGCCCTGTTAGTTCTTTCTTTCCCCCTCTCCCTTCTTATGTAATGGAAACACATGGCACGGAAATTAAACAATATTAGGAGTGTTGATTGATTTTTTTTAATTTGTCAGGACATGATCTGTGATGTATATTCTTAGATGTTTAATTTTGTCAGGAAATTTCAGTTGGCACTGCCATATTACTACTGTTGCACACAGATTATTATATTACTTATATTTTGAATTACTCATGTTTACCATTTCCTGTCTTCTCATATAAAGAAAATTTGCTGTGAAGAGGGACAAAGGATTTAGAAGTCAACTGGGTGGCAACATCCATTAGCTCCAAGAATGGGTGAACACATTTTTCTTCTAAAATGGAAAGTAAGAATCACTTTAATTACTGGAAGAGAGCTGTCATGTTGGCAGAGATCAATAGTACCATAAATATCCTAATATTTTTTAAAACTCTATTATTTTTATCAAAGTTGTACATATTTTAATCAAATAGTTTTGTAAGACTTAACAAAAAACTCTTACATACCACCACCATTTTCAACACCACAAAGGCAATAATTTTCCATTTTTTATCTAATTATTTTGCTATTTATCTTGATATCTCGACATAATAATATGCTTTTGGATTGTGCACTTCTTGGTTTTTCAATTTTAGTCCTCTATTGACTGTTGAAAATGGAAAACGAGGTATAAGCTCTTTTTCAGCTTTTCACAATACCACACACACTTCCTAAAACTTTAGTTTAGGGGCGCCTGGGTGGCTCAGTCCTTAAGTGTCTGCCTTTGGCTCAGGTCATGATTCCAGGTCCTGGGATCGAGCCCCGCATCGGGTTCCCTGCTCCGCGGGAAGCCTGCTTCTCCCTCTCCCACTCCCCCTGCTTGTGTTCCTTCTCTCGCTGTGTCTCTCTCTCTGTCAAATAAATAAATAAAATCTTTAAAAAAAAAAAAGTTTATAATTCTACTATAGGATGACCGTATAAATGCTCATAAAAGCTGAATTTTAAAAATATACAGTGATGAGTTTTCCTTTTCTATACATTTTATTTTCACTGGAATAATTGTGCATATTTATTTGCTAACTCTTCTATGTATTTATTATTTAGCCTCCAACTTTCCTTTAGTCATATACATCTCTCAGCATGTCCAAATGTTTTAGATATTCTAGGAATTTTGTCTTCTTGAGCTTGTCTCTCTCAGAGCTTTCAGACTGGCTTCAGACTGACTGATTTTTGGTTTTTTGCTTTTTATTTAAATTCAATTAGCCAACACACAGTTCATCATTAGTTTCAAATGCAGTGTTCAACAATTTTTCAGTTGTGTATAACACTCAGTGCTCATCACATCCCATCTGGTTTTATCTTAGTCCTCCCACTCAGGGTCATGGTGGGCTTTCCTCTCACTATCCTCTTGGTGACTACCCTCCCCTCCCCTCCTGTCGTCAATCTCCTGTTTCCTGGATTCCATGTCCTCCTTTTCTCTCTACTCCCTTGGTATGATGTGGCACATCCTCTTTCAGCTTCTTTTAGAAAGCAGGGGAGATAACTTTTTCAGCTTGCTATTTATTCCATCTGAACACTTAATTGATAGTTCTGGGTTTAAAATTTCAGTTTGGAGATGAACTTTTTTCAAAATTTTGAAAGCATGAATTATCTCCAGTCTTCCAGTGTTGCTGTTAAGAAGTCTCTTCTTCACTGCATCAAGGACAAAATTTTGAAAGCATGAATTATCTCCAGTCTTCCAGTGTTGCTGTTAAGAAGTCTCTTCTTCACTGCAGTTAGCCACTGCATCCAGTGGCTAACTGGACATAAAAAAAAGTCTCTTCTCATTTTTTAAAATCGTTTTTCTTCCTTTTTATAAAAATCTTTTTCTTTTCTCTTTGAAAGCTTGTTTTTTCTGCAGTTTTGCTCCACTTTTATATATTGTGCAGAGCACTTGGTGTGTCCTTCTATCTGCAAACTTTTCTCTTCCCAGAAATTTTCTTCAATGATTTTTACAATTATTTCCCTCCCCCCCAATAGAAGTCCAAATATCTGAATGTGCTCTAGTTATCTTATTTTCTTGCTATTTTTCATGTTTCTCTGGACTATTTTCTATAAGATTTTCTTAATATTCTTTTCTAAACTTTCTATTGAATTTTTAAATTTTCTGAAATGATCTATTACATATTATTCCAGGAATATTTTTCTCTGAATATTCATGTTTCATGGACATAGTATCTTCCCTTCTGTCTTTTATGATATTGATGTTAGTTTTCTTTTTTTAAATACTTTCTTCCCTCTGTCTTATCTCTATGCCACACTTATTTATTTCTATTTGTTCATTTTGGCTTCTTTTTGTGACTGAAATATTTCATTTTGCACAATGTCTTCAAGGTTCATCCATATTGTAGCATGTGTCAGGATTCCTTTGCTTTTTATTATTTTTTTAAAGATTTTATTTATTTATTTGACAGAGAGAGAGACAGTGAGAGAGGGAACACAAGCAGGAGGAGTGGGAGAGGGAGAAGCAGGCTTCCTGCCAAGCAGGGAGCCCGATGCGGGGCTTGATCCCGGGACTCTGGGATCATGACCTGAGCCAAAGGCATAAGCTTAACAACTGAGCCACCCAGGCACCCCTCCTGTGCTTTTTAAAGTGGAATAACATTTCATTGCATGCACATGCCACTCTTTGTTTATGCACTCATCTGTCCATGGAACCTGGGTTGTTTACACCTTTTGGCTATTATGAATAATGCTGCTGTGAACATAAACATGGGTGTACAATATAATCCTTTTTAATTAATGTTGCTTTTGCTCAGACCTTTCCTCAAAGATCTCCAAATTTCTTCCCTTTGGTATTTCATCAAAATTTTCTCTCTTCTTTGTTCTCTTCTCACAATTTCTCTGTAGCCCTTTACTGAATTCACAGACTCAAGGACTGTAAAGCCATGAAGACTCAATAGTCAGCAGGGTTTGGCTAAGCCTCAAAGGTACTTGTCTTCAGAGTAACCCAGGGCTCTGGAGATTTAGGGATCTGGTCCATATAGATAAATTAATATGTTTCAACTATTTTATGGATGATATAGTTTTATATGGCCTATCTTAGAAACTTAACTTCAATTTATATTGAAATTTCTATAGGAACGTACTGAATAAACATTTGGGATATAATTTATATTGATCTTATATTATGGCTACAACTTGCAACTAATTTGTAACTTAGTGGTTATTTGTAGAAACAAAATATTTTAGAAATAGTTTTAGCTATATACTAACAAAATAATAAGGGCATGGAATTGAATGCTGCCTACAAGTCTACAATTCAAGTCTACAGACATTTTAAAATAAGTACGACATTTTAGGCACTGAATGTAATGAGAGTAGCTACCTATTAATATATGCTTTAAATATTCTGCCATGTTATACTCAATGAAACTATGAGGTGAGCATGATCACTCCAAACCCCTTGGCGGGAAGATCTAGACTTAGAGCAATGACATAACCTACCCAAATCACACAGATGGCCTGTCTGAGAATCAACATGGTCCGATTTGCATGTTGGTGCTCTTACCACTTTGGTACAGAAACATAACGCACAAAAAAGGCAGGAAAACTCTAGGTGAAAAAGGGAGGGAAGTCTTGGCATCATAGAGTTTTTCATTTTAACCTTTGACTCCATTAACTAATATTTAAAAAATAACATCTTTCAAGAAGAATCTTAAAATTCTCTACGTGTGATAGAGTCACCACAGTAGAAGTTAGTGTGGTACATTTTCCAGGGACAATAGAACAACTTCCTCGTCTGTTTCATATATATCGTCCCTCAGTTATTAATCATGCTAATATGGCCTCTCTACACAAGCAGTAGCATAATACATGAATATGAAAGACCATTGGAAATCACAAGATATTTAATTCAGGTTTTATAAAGATCTTTAATCTTTAAAACATAAACCTATTTCTTTCATTATGATATTCTTAAATCCCATGTCCTAAAATCATAGTTTTAACTTTTGCCAAAAAAAAAAAAAAACCTTTTATACTCAATGCTTTCAAATAGAACCTAATTTATGTGACTGCATGTCTAGATGAGATGCCTCTCTAAAATTCAATAGAATTGTAACTGAGGGGGCACCTGGGTGGCTCAGTTGTTAAGCGTCTGCCTTCGGCTCACGTCATGGTCCCAGGGTCCTGGGATCGAGCCCCATGTCGGGCGCCCTGCTCCGTGGGAAGCCTGCTTTTCCCTCTCCCACTCCCCCTGCTTGTGTTCCCTCTCTTGCTGTGTCTCTGTCAAATAAATAAATAAAATCTTTAAAAAAAAAAAAAAAGAATTGTAACTGAGAAAAGCTTAAATTGAGATTTCTATAGAGTTCACCTGAGATCAAGATGGTCTTAGAAAAGAATCTTTCTAATGGGCTTAATTTCAGGAACTCATTTGCCGATTTCCTTGTTACTGGTGCCACTCCCTGAAGAAAACAGTGTGAAAATGATCTGAATCCAAGGAAGAAGGGGGAATACTCTTGGAAAGCTAATGGGTTTTAAAAGCCTCATCATCTTCATCTCTGAGTACCCTGACGGGCAGCATTAAACATCTAGAAGATGAAAAGTGCTCTGTGAGAGCACAATTTCAACGTTATTCAGCTTCTCACAGTGAATTGAGGTTTCTTATTCAGAAAAGCGCTGAAGGAAACCTCAACCCTGTTGAGTAGTAATAGTGTAGAAAACTGGGACAGCAACAGTAACTGGAAGTGGATGCAGCAGTGAAACAGAAAACAGTTCTCACAGAGTTCAATGGCAATAACAAAGGAGGGAGAAGACATTTCTCAAGGTCGGCTGAGATCGAATCCTCAAAAGTTATTTGAGTGCTTCCAACTAAGAGCAGCAATTGTGTGGCTGTGAACCCCTGCTGGTACATTTTGTCATGTGAGGTAAATCAGGTCCTCTAAGGCACTAGAAGCAAGACTCTGTTCTTGCTACATTAAATCATATTCCAATGCTTTAGAAGAGAGAATGGTCACTTTCATAAAAACCATGCTATACCTGTATTCTTTCTTTCTTTTTTATTTTTTTTATTTTTTTTTAAAGATTTTATTTATTTATTTGAGAGAGAGAGAATATGAGAGGGGTTAGGGTCAGAGGGAGAAGCAGACTCCCCGCCGAGCAGGGAGCCCGATGCGGGACTCGATCCAGGGACTCCAGGATCATGACCCGAGCCGAAGGCAGTCGCTCAACCAACTGAGCCACCCAGGCGCCCTACCTGTATTCTTTAATAATGTAAGATAAGGACATCCCTTATCCCTATTTCTCATGAACAAGGTCTTTTGCAGTTGAGCAGGTCAGAGCAGTGCAGAGTGTCTCTGGATAGAATGCGGCAGTCAGAGGTGCAGACCGTGCCTCCTGCCCTGTCCTTTCTTATACCCACCCCAACCCTACAGCCCAGTTAAAGCAGTTTAACCTTTTTACAAAGAATTATACTTAAAGAAGGCTAAAAAAAAGGCATATTTAAAGATATATATCTTTATGTCAGATATGTCTATACAAGTTCAAGGCAGTCGTAAGTAACATAGAATCTTCACTTGGATTTCTGACTCTCTCTCTCTCTCCTTTTAAGAGAGGGAGAAAGGGATAGGGTGGGGCAGAGGGAGAGAGAGAGAGACAGAATCCCAAGCAGGCCCCACACCCAGCATGGAGCCTGATGTGGGGCTCCATCTCACAACCCTGAGATTATGACTTGAGCCGAAATCAAGAGTTGGATGCTTAACTGACTGAACCATCCAGGCATCCCCTGACTATCTCGTATTTATGTGTCATTATTTTGCCACTTTATGGAAATTGGTATGTCTTTCCATCTTGCTTTTTCCTAGAGAAAATGTTAAAAATACCCATTTAGAAGTTAAATCCAATAAAACAACACAAAAAGAACCAAACTCTCTTGGTTCAAACCTCTAAGACCCCTGCAGGTCTCTGCCACTCAGTTTCAGATTCCTTCCAGTTTCCAGCTGCAGGAGGTCAAGTTTGACACTCTGGAGCCTCAAGGAATAACCTGCCCATCACCAATTCAGTGCACATCCTGAGAACTCAATGACAGTTTGTGCAGTTTAATCCTCTCTCCCTACATAGTGGTATTCCACAAATACAATTATTGAAGAGTTATAATTTCAAAATACCCTAAAACATAGGGTGATAATAACATATGAACAATGAAATGTGCCCTCATACCATAAAAGGGTACTTCTCTCCATGCAGTGAGTCGAAAAGACTCTATTGTGACATTCTTATTAAATTTTTCAAAATACATAATTAGAACACAAATCTTTTTTAATCTAAAAAAAAAAAAAACTAAGTAAAACTCCAAAGATTGAGTGAATTTAACACAGTAAATGAAAATTAAATGAAGATTAGCAAAGAACACTAGAGTTTTGTTTAGTCTTTTGGTTTGCCAAGACTTTACAATTTGCCATAAATTGTAAAGACCAATAGGATAACATTGCATTTATTTTTCATATATATATTTTTATAATTATATATATATTATTAGATTCTTTTTTAAGTTTTTATTTAAATTCCAGTTAACATAGTGCAATAATTAGTTTCAGGTATAAAATTTAGTGATTCATCACTTCCATACAACAGCTGGTGCTCATCACGAGTGCCCTCCTTAATGCCCATCACCTATTTAACCCTTCCACCCCCCTCCAATCCACTTCCCCTCCAGTAACCATCAGTTTGCTCTCTATAGTTAAGAGTCTGTTTCTTAGAGTCTTTCTTACCTAAAACGCTGATCACAAGAATTCTCTGTGGGAAAGAACTCATGATATTATATCTCTATTATTAAAACTTAAAAGCTTTATTGACTTAACAGTCTATGAAATAATAAATTGTAAGTAAAATTCTAAAACCAAAAAAGTACTAGCCCAGCTGAAATTCATTATGATATAGGCTTTGGTATGAAATAGTTATTTCTAAGTTTAAATGGATGTGTGGCATAATAAGAAATATATATTTTGGTTTTTGTCACTGGTCCCTAACATAGAGCTCCTAAAATTCTTATAAATTTCTGAGGGATGGGGATAATAAGAACATCTCTTATTCTATGGGAGAAGATATTTGCAAATGACATATCAGAAAAAGGGCTAGTATCCAAAATCTACAAAGAACTTATCAAACTCAACACCCAAAGAACAAATAATCCAATCAAGAAATGGGCAGAAGACATGGACAGATATTTCTGCAAAGAAGACATCCAAATGGCCAACAGACACATGAAAAAGTGTTCAATATCACTCGGCATCAGGGAAATAGAAATCAAAACCTCAATGAGATACCACCTCACACCAGTCAGAATGGCTAAAATTAACAAGTCAGGAAATGACAGATGTTGGTGAGGATGCGGAGAAAGGGGAACCCTCCTACACTGTTGGTGGGAATGCAAGCTGGTGCAGCCACTCTGGAAAACAGTATGGAAGTTCCTCAAAAAGTTGAAAATAGAGCTACCCTACGACCCAGCAATTGCACTACTGGGTATTTACCCCAAAGATACAAATGTAGTGATCTGAAGGGGCATGTGCATCCCAATGTTTATAGCAACAATGTCCACAATAGCCAAACTATGGAAAGAGCCTAGATGTCCATTAACAGATGAATGGATAAAGAAGATGTGGTATATATATACAATAGGATATTATGCAGCAACCCAAAAAATGAGATCTTGCCATTTGCAACAACGTGGATGGAACTAGAGGGTATTATGCTAAGCGAAATAAGTCAATCAGAGAAAGACAAGTATCATATGGTCTCACTGATATGAAGAATTTGAGAAACAAGCAGAGGATCATAGGGGAAGGGAGGGAAAAATGAAACAAGATGAAACCGGAGAGGGAGACAAACCATAAGAGACTCTTAATCTCAGGAAACAAACTGAGGGTTGCTGAAGTGGAGGGGGGTGGGAGGGATGGGGTGGCTGGGTGATAGACATTAGGGAGGGTATGTGCTATGGTGAGCACTGTGAATTGTGTAAGACTGATGAATCACAGACCTGTACCTCTGAAACAATTAATACATTATAT
Organism: Mirounga leonina; assembly: GCF_011800145.1. NCBI lineage: Eukaryota > Metazoa > Chordata > Mammalia > Carnivora > Phocidae > Mirounga > Mirounga leonina. Next base: position 22,850,955 of record NW_023270415.1, on the reverse strand, counting down.
GTTAATAAAAAAAGAACATCTTCTATTCTAATATTTGGTCTTTGTCCTGATTCCTGACCTAGAGCTCCTAAATCCTCTGGAATTTCCTGGGTGATCAAAGTATCTTTTGTTTTAATGGGGTGACTTTTGTAGGCTCCTACATATCTAGTCACCAGACAGACCAACACTTTCTCACTAGGGCAAAAGTAGACAAACTGAACAGAAGGACTAAATAGACATGCCAGGGGGTGCCTGGGTGGCTCAGTTGGTTAAGCGACTGCCTTTGGCTCAGGTCATGATCCTGGAGTCCCGGGATCGAGTCCCACATCGGGCTCCCTGCTCGGCAGGGAGTCTGCTTCTCTCTCTGAACCTCCCTCCTCTCATGCTCTCTATCTCATTCTCTCTCTCAAAAAAAAAAAAAAAAAAAAAAAATCTTAAAAAAAATAAAAAAATAAAATAAAATAAATAGACATGCCAGAAACAAACCTACATATATCTAGATACCTGCATTATGACAAAATGACCTAGAAGTACAATAGGCAAAAACAGCTTTTTAATAATGGTGCTGGATCAATGAGATGTTCATATGAGAGACAAGTGTACTTTGACTCACACCACACCACATATAAAAATCTCACACCACATATATCAATTCTATATAAATTGTAGATCTTTATGTGACAGATAAAATATCAAAGCTTTTGGAAAGAAATTTAAGACGTCATTTCATGATTTGGAGTAGGCAGATTTTAAAAATAATACACAAAAAGCACTAAAGATAAAAGGAAAAGTTGGCAAAGTTGACTATGTTAAAATTAAGACTTCTGTATATCAAAAGACACTACTGAAAGAGTCTAAGGACAATTCACAGAGTGGGAGAAGATACTCTCTTATATACACCTTAAAAAAAGGACTTTTATCTAGGACATATTAAGAACTCTTACCAGGGCGCCTGGGTGGCTCAGTTGGTTAAGCGACTGCCTTCGGCTCAGGTCATGATCCTGGAGTCCCGGGGTCGAGTCCCGCATTGGGCTCCCTGCTCAGCAGGGAGTCTGCTTCGTCCTCTGACCCTATCCCCTTTCATGTGTTCTCTCTTTCTCAAATAAATAAATAAAAATCTTTAAAAAAAAAAAAAGAACTCTTACCAATCAGTAAGAAAAATATATATGTCCCAAAGATATTGAAAAAATACTTCAACATATACATCACAAAAGTGGATATTCAAATAGCTAGTAAACTTATAATAAAATGTTCAATTTCATTGTTATCAAGGAACTGCACTTCTAAACCACATGATACCACAATACTCCTGCCAGAGATAAAAAATGAAAAAGATGGAAAATATTGGGTGTTGGCAAAGATGTGGATAAATTGGAACACTCACACAACACAGGTATGAATATAAATTGGTATAACTGCTTTGCAAAACAGGGGCATCTACTACAACCGAACAGACACATACCCTATGACCCAATAATTCTACATATGTACTCAACAAAAAAACCAGGAACATATATTCGCCAAAGGATATGAAAGAGAATTTTCACAGTGACACTATTTTTAATAGGAATATCCTGAATTTTTTTAAATGTGAAATTGAATGGATTAGTGAATAGTGATATATTCACACATTGGAATATATGCAGCAATGAGAATGATTTACAGCTGCATGAAACAATTCCAAAATATCTCAACCTAATATTGAATGAAAAACCAAGCCATGAGGGAGTGTTTAATTTACATAAATTACATAATTAGGCAAAGATAATGATGTGATAAGCCAGTATGGTGGTTAAAGTAGATTACTAAAAGGGGCACAAGTGGGGTCTTCTGAGGCTCTGGTAATATTTTGTTTCTTTACCTGGGTGCCAGTTACACAGGTTCAATGTGTGAAATATTCTCTAAACATAATGTACATACACACACACACACATTTAAACTCTATGTTTAAAATGCCTCTCTTTCCTATGGATCTCTGTACTAGAGTTTTCTAGTTTTATTAAGTGTTTTTTTATACATTCTAGTTTTGGAATGATGCATATGAGCAAATATATTTGACACAATTGCTTTTTAAAAATCAACATTTGAATGTAAAATTGTAAGAAGGTTCATAAGAATTCAAGTGGCAGAAAATGGAAATTTAGTTTTCTGTAGCAAATTGTAGCTTTGTGGATTCAAGTGACACAGTAATACGCTGGCCATGTTTATCACTGTGGTTTGGATATTTACACAAAGGAATTATAATGCTTCTTGAGCACAGGATGTTTAAACCAATGATACTCTTTCATGATGGTAAAAGGAATTTATATTATCATGACCTAATTTTACTCAACATATCTTGATGTTAGGAGCCTGAGTCATCATTGAAAAAGCTGGCCTAAGCCCTTGAAATACAATGGGGCTTTCCTAGGTAATTTTTCAATTAATAAGCTTTTATGGTGACAAAGCAGAGGAGTACATTGGCAAAGCTATCAATATTGATTTTTCCCTCACTGTAACTGGCTTCAGTAATAGAACATAGAACAGCAATAGAACATAGAGAAAACTCCTGCTAGTTTATTTTGTTTTGTTTTTTAAAGATTATATTTATTTGAGCGAAAGAGAACACAAGTGGGAAGGGGGCACAGAGGGAGAGAGAAGCAGACTCCCCACTAAGCAGGGGGCCCGATGTGGGGCTCCATCCTAGGACCCCGGGATCATGACCTGAGCCAAAGGCAGACACTTAACCGACTGAGCCACCCAGGGGCCCCTAGTTTATTTTGTTCTTGAAAATATGGGTAATGGGGGACGCCTTGGTGGCTCAGTCGGTTAAGCGTCTGCCTTCGGCTCAGGTCATGATCCCAGGGTCCTGGGATTGAGACCTACGTCAGACCCCCTGCTCAGCGGGGAGCCTGCTTCTCCCTCTGTCTGCCTCTCTGCTTACTTGTGCTCTCTGTCAAATAAATAAATAAAATCTTAAAAAAAAGAAAATATGGGTAATAAGTTCTCCTTCCCACAATAAAAAATAAAGCCAAAATTTTGGGGGCTAATCTCTGCTTGATATTGATTGGTTTCTTCTTCTTTGAGCACCCAAGAGACATCTCCCAAATTTGTGCCATATTTAATAAAGGTAAAAGAGTAATGATAAGGACTTTTTGTTGTTGCTGTTTTGTTCTTAGCATGAGTTGCTAGTAATTTTTCTATGTCACCATTAGCATCCCAATGAGAAATTGGGAGAGGCCTTGTATAATTATATGCATTTGAAGGACTGTTTTTAAATGCAAGTAAAAGAAAGCCTTTATTGTTTTATTAAAAAAAAAGCACAGGGAAAAGGGGTTCCAGGATTGGTTCTGTAGCTCCATGATTGTGTCGCAGATGTAAAATCTGTTCATTCTTCTGTGTCATCCTTATATGCCATCTTCTACTCAAGCAGTTTGCCTCATGCTACAAAGTGGTTGCTGCAGACCATGGCATTAAATCCTTACATGACAATGTCCAAAGCTGAAGGAAGGAGGTAAGTAGGAAGAAAAGGGCTTTTCATTATATGATTCTCTCCTATAATCAAGGAGAAAAATTATTCTCAAAAGCCCACTGTTCCCCAGCCAACCTCCTCATGTCTCAAGTTCTAGATGTTCATACCTAGAGGGACTACCATGATCAGTTTAAACATATTATGGCTTAGTCCCTGACATTCATTGAGCAAAACTCAGTATTTTCTTTTCTTTTTTTTTTTTTATTTTTTTATTTTATTTTTTTTTAAAGATTTTATTTATTTATTTGACAGAGAGAGACACAGTGAGAGAGGGAACACAAGCAGGGGGAGTGGGGGAGGGAGAAGCAGGCTCCCCGCAGAGCAGGGAGCCCGATGCGGAACTCGATCCCAGGACCCCGGGACCATGACCTGAGCTGAAGGCAGTCGCTTAACCAACTGAGCCACCCAGGCGCCCTCTTTTTTTTTTTTTTTTTAAAGGTTTTTTTATTTATTCATTCGAAACACAGAGAGAGAGAGAGAGAGAATATGAGCAGGGGGAGAAGCAGAGGGAGGGGGAGAAGCAGGCCCCTCGCTGAGCAGGAAGCCCGATGTGGGGCTCGATCCCAGGACCCTGGGATCATGACCTGAGCCGAAGGCAGACGCTTAACCAACTGAGCCACCCAGGCGCCCCAAAACTCAGTATTTTCAAAGAAAAAAAGTAGAATGGACATCAGCTAGGCAAGGAACAACATCTGTCCTGGGCTGTTTGCTGTGCACCATTGTGAACAAAAGTCTTCACCGAATTCGCTTATGAGATGCCAAATGTAGGTCTTATATGCCAAATATAGGTCATTAGAAATCAATATGAAAAGCAAGATATAAAACAACTTATTTCTTAATATTTTTACTGCACAAACCTAATATCTATATGTATTTTAATGGTAGGCTCATAAGTAAGATCACATTGGAATGCAAACTTGCTCTAGCTAAATGAGTAAATTGGAATGATGATAATATTTGAACAGATATTTTCAATCCTACAATAACACCACCAAGAACCAGTAGAAAGAAATGCTAGTAGATGAATGCAAGTTCATCACCACCATGCAAAAATAATTACAAGCATAGGAACCTCTGATATTTCACCTTTGTACCCCAGAACAACAAGTTATTTCCATGAAATCAAAATAAAAGAACACTGGGAAATGTATCCAAGAACCTCAAAAGTTAGCCCAAAGTCCACTGAAGGAAAAATCAACAAACGAAGATGTAGTTTATATAGTGGTTACTATTCTGGAACAAACACATCTGAGTTTATCTTCTCCCCAAATATTTATTTCACTTGCTAAGATAGTTTTCCTAATGTTTTAAATTTTTCATATGACTGAACACCCTTGTGAATAGGCAACAGCACTGTAAGACAGTGATATGTCAACTTTACAGAAAATCAGACAACATTTGGCAATACAAACACATGACCATAACAGAAGATTAACATCTGTGCAGAAGGAAAATTAGCCGTTCAAACAGGGCATCAAAGTCTGTGGTGTGCAGTGCACCCTTTGTACCTCTGGTTGGCCATGTTGGCCAGCATCTTGTGGGAACATGTTCCACAAGAGGAGATTTTCACTGTTTGAACAGATGGATGGAATTGGATTAGATTATTTCCCTGAAATGGACTGGAATCCTTATTAAAGGATGCTCACTCAAGAGAAAAAATATTACTCTGGAAGTGCAGGGTGCAGAAGAAAAAGTGGAAGGAAGACAACAGGAGGATAAGACAAGAGAGAGGATGATCCCCTTCTTGTGGAGATTCTTGGATGGTTTTAGGGGGCTCCTTCTTAGTCCAAGCTATTACTTTGTACCACAGTCTTTCCTCTCAGTGGCATCACTTAAAGGGGCAATGCATCACACCCACATGGTGGGGTGCAGGTGGCATTCCCCAAGACATCAGCCTTGGCTCTCCTCTCTCTTTATTCTAGATATGGCCCCAAAAGTTTTTGGTTTCATTTGCATAGTCCTTCTTCTTTCCCCACTTGTTCTTGTTCTTCCCAATTGCCCTGGGAGGTGATTCTTGTGGGCTCCTTTAAGGCTTGCTCATGGGTGTGGACAAAAGACACCAGCAGAACATTGAAGGACCTCAGGAGAGAAAGTCAAGTAGTTCTTTCCTGCTTCCTCCCTCTTTCAATGCTGTCTATCTGGTGGTGGCCTTGTTCCTGCCAGCAGGTCCTCCTCTAGTACTCTGGGTCCCGGTGGGCTCTGGAAGCTCTAGTTCTTCTTTTCTTTCTGCCTTAGCAGGCTATCATGCTTCCCAGTGCATTCTTGCTAACTAGTGGAAGCCTCACCACCCATTGTTGGTTTCTTTATCCTAACCTGCCTCTATAAGAAGGCCTTTTATTTCTCTACATTTGAATCATCTGGCGTTAATTCTGCTTCCTTCTGGGCCTTGACCACACAGCTGCTGTCTCTTAAAATTGGGAAATTGCCTCTTGATAATACCAGGCTCATATTCTTACATCAAAACAATTAGAGCAGAAAAAACAATTGGACCTTTTAAATCAGTGCTTCCCAGACTTTAGTATGCCTGAGTATCCATTGGGAATCTTGTTAAAATGAGTATCAGGGTATAGTAGCTCTGGGGTTGGGTCTGGGATTCTGCATTTCTAACAAGCTTTCAGGTAATGTTAATGTTGACAGTCTATGAACCACATTTTTGAGTAGCAGGACTTTAGACAGGATGTAGTTACCCACACTTGCCACTCTCATTTATGTTACTTTCACAATACTTTTATTTTCTCCACCAATGCTCGCTCATTTATGATACAATTCTGGCTTGTAATCTTTGTTCTCTATCTATTCATTTTGTTTGATTTCCTTTACTCTGATGATCTCAACCGTCCCTCGAGTTCAGACCTCTCTCTTGATCTTTAGATGAATGCTACCACTCACCACCCAGAAATGGAGTAATAAGAAAAAAAAGAATCCCCTTTTCTCTACGCACATTCAACTGCTTAGAATTTTTGCTGTTTCTGTCTCCTATAAATCTTGTCCATCCACTCGGCTCTCTATTTAAATTTCTACTGCCCCCCAACCAAACTCTTATCATCACCTGCCTGTTAGGACTTCCTAACTGGTCCCCCTGTCTTTAAGTTTTGTGCCTTCAAACTATTCTTCAGACAAGCACCAGACTGATATTTTCTAAGAAGCAAATTGAATGTTGTCCCACATTTTTTTTTTTTTTTTTTTGGTATTTCATACAATCTACAGGATAAGAAAGCCCTTAGCAATCTCGTTTCTACCTTCTGATGCAGCCCCTCACCTATCAATTTTATGTTCTGAGAACATTGAAAAACTTACATCAGACTTCCAGTCCCTCAAGCCTTTGTCCATGCTGTTTCTTCTCCCTGAAATGCCTTTGCCACCATCTCTTGACTCGTGCAAACACACGTATGTGCTTTCCCTCCCAGGAGAAGGCCTTTAGGCCAGAAACCATGTCTTGTGATTTTTCTTTTTTCTTTTCCTTTCTTTCTTTTTTATCTCCAGCATCTAGTCCAGAGGGTCTTCAGTAAATGTTAATAAAATAAATGTATCATTTAAAATGGGAGATTAATGTTTGACCATGTATTATAATATTCTATTTCAATTTATACATTAAGATTTATTTTAAATGTCGTTAGATATAAAACAAAACTGTGATATTTCTCTTGATGTTTTCAATAGTTAAGGAAGCAATTTTTAAAGAACAAGGCTAATAATTTTCACCCTGGCTCTCCATTTGGCCTTTATTAGATAATAAGTAGTTATCTTCCTTGATCTGTGCTTGGAATCTCTCAATGAGGGTGACAAATGATTTGTCCAATGCAGACCCTAATTTGGATTAACTTTGTATCTTACTGAGCAAGTAAGCAATTGTATTTTGTTTCTTTTTCTTTAACCACAACACAGGAAATTTATATCTGGAAGGATTTCCTCTTGGGCAGGCAATCTGCCTGGAAGCATTTATTGAGCACAGTGAGGATGAATCAGATTATCAGGTCTCATTGTTTCCAGATAAAAATAACTTCCATGAGTAGAGCAATAGAGGGAGTATTTGAGACTTGGTGATGCATAGAGATCATTAAATGTTAGAACTGACAACCAAAGATGCTACAGAATCTCTATCTGTGGCAGTCCTTAAAAGCCCTATACATTGACTTGGGAAAGTCACTCCACCATTCCATGACTTTATTGCCTGATTTGTAAAATGGACAAAATAAAGGACCTACTTCATAAGTTGTCATGAGAATTCACTGAAGTAATAAATGTGAAGCACTTAAATGAGATAATAAGTATAAAACCTGGCTCACTGTGTTCATTAATAAATGTTACTATCAATTTAGTAAACAGTGTCCAGTAATTGTAAGTATCTTGGTGACTCTGGAATAAAGAAGCATAAAGCATTATTTCCCTTTTATTACAATGACTCAATTAAAGAATCACTCTATAGTCATTTCCCCAAAGGCTCATCATATTCCCAAGAACCACAAAGAAGCACCTTTGACTTTTGAAAAGTCCAAGATTTAATGTTTCTCCACCTGAATGGCTCATAAATGTTTTGTCTTGCATTGTGCTCCTAATGCATTCTCCTATTACTGATCATCAGCATAATAAATAAGCATTTTGTAATGGTGCTCATAAACCCCAGATGATTATGCTGCACTTTACAGTTTAATCAACATTTTCTCATACACTGCCTAATTTGCTTGTAACAACCCTAGGGAGGCTGGTTTTACTATTTCCATTTTGTGCATGAGAGATGAGAAATTCAGAGAAATTACATGACCAACCTAAGGTCACAAAATTGCCAGATGGCCAGTTGGGACTCAAACCTTGGTTTTCTTACTTCAAATTCCATGTCATTGCACGAACTTTTGGTCTCTTGGCCTGGAAAAGATAGGTTTAGCAGAGCATTTGTGGAATCTTGTGTGAGTAGATGGTACTTTGGGCATGGGTTTGCTGATTTCCTACTGGGATGACAACCAACATTTGTAGTGTCCTCTATATTAGTCCATAGCTGTTTTACTTTCCATTATGGAATTACTGCATTTACTTCATCCCTGGTGAGTCCACAGAAAAACAAAACCAAAAATAACCAAATGTAAAAGGCAGGTTATTTATTTTGTTTTTTTTGTAAGAACTCATCATATTGTAAGTTTAAAATAAATGCACTTAATTAAGTTTTTGAGCTTCGCATAGAATATATAGAGAAAAGCGTGCTCCATCTCAGTTTTTAAGAGTATGTGATTGTATAACCAAATACATTTTATAGGTCAATTCCACACTTTTATTTCTTTGAGACTTTGTTATTTCAGATAATGCAGTACTGCATTCTCAGTTTTGAGAGATTTTCCATTCTACCAATTCCAGTTTTGCTAATTTCTATAAGCTATTTTTTTATCCTTCAGAGATTTGGTATTGCATTGAAATGTCTGTTGTTAAAATGTTTATCTTTGATAATAAATAATAACTAAAGCATATTATTGGCTATAGGATTTGAAAAAAATAATTTTTGATTCTGCATACCTTGAAATTTTGTTGTCATAAGTTCCAGAAGTCATCATTCTTGCTAATAGCATGATCTTCTATCATTTTTATATTGAACTTAAAAAAAATATTGTAAGTTACAACACTCAGCATGACATTTTAGTAATAATAATCACATGCATTATCATCATCAAATTTCCCAACAAATTTAAGCAGAGATGAAAGTCTTCCATATGGAGACATGCCAGGGTTGGAACTACAGTAATTCTGTATAGAAATAATCTTTTTTATGTTCAAAGCATAATCATTCATTTTAAAATTTGTCCAATATCATTGTGATAAACATCAAAACCCCTTCCTTTCTATAATTGAATCACTTAAACACTAAACTAAGCTGTACTATTATTTATCATAACAAATGTGATGTTATTTCCAAAGTTATTAAAATGCTTAGTATTAACCAATAAATTTAAATGTTCATACTGCTGTTAGCAAGGTCACCAGTGAGAATCTAGTTTCCACACTGAAAAATTACCCTTTGATTCTCATTTTACCATTTGCAGATTTTGCAAAATTAAATTTTTCTAACATTTTGAAATCTCTCATCTCATGGCCTTCTGGATGGCAGGATTTTTTCTCTCTCTCCTCTCTGAACACATCTCACTTTTTCCTTTCTCTGTCTCCATCTCAAGGAAACCAGAAACCCTGAAGCCATTCTACACTCTACTTTCACTCATCTCACCCCCAAATTGTCCTCCAATGTCTGTAGTGTCTATATCCCTGACGTCTAATAAATCCTGCCCCCTCTTTATTTCCATTGCCATGACTCAGGACTTCTTCTTTCTCAACTTTATGGCCACTATACCATCTCTACTGATTTTACTTTCTCTACTCTTATCCTGCTTGCTTTATCCCTACAATATTGTTAGAGAGACACACACAAAAAATGGAGTTTTTTACCCTACAAAGTGGACAACCATACTACAAAAACCATCCAAGGCCCCTCATGCTCTCTTTTCCTCCTATTCCTTCACAGGAACCCATGTTCTTGAAATATGATCTTGCTCACATGCCTCTTCCTTCACCACTCCAATTTTCTCCTGGTTAGCTGCTACTCATCAAATCAGATGGGCTTTGCTTCCTTCAGAGAGCCATCTTTGACCAACCTTCCACCAAGCTGCAGTCCCAGAGCACCTGCAGAAGGGACTATCAAGAAACAAACGCCCTCTTTCTCCTCAGCACCACCTTTCCCAGCCTCCTTTGCAGTTATTACGGTCATATAACCACAAAGGACCTAGCCCAAAACAATACCCCTGGAGCTGCTCCATGCTTTTTTTGTCTTCCATGGCTGGATACAAATAAACAAGGCAACATGGGAAGCCCTGAGATGAAGATGGCAGAGTCACTATATGAGATACATGAGTCACTATCCTTGGTTTCTGAACTATCACTTGAAGAAAAGTTTCTGGCTGATTAGGAATACCTATCTTGGACTTTGATTAAAGTACCAACTTTTATTACCACAGGTAGTTTATGCTAATACACTTTGTACACTCTAGTGAAAACATCTACTTGTCTAAGCGGGAAGCTCTCAGGGAAAGCCTAATACACTACCTATTACACTTACTACTCAATGAGTGTTTCTAAATAATAATTAAATGAGTGAATAAAAATGCTTTCGGGACAGAAAACAGAATACATCAGACGGGACATCTTTTTTTTTTTTAAGATTTTATTTATTTATTTGACAGAGAGAGCGCATGAGCACAAGCAGGGGGAGCGGCAGGCAGAGGGAGAAGCAGGTTCCCCACTGAGCAAAGAGCCCAATGTGGGACTCGATCCCAGGACCCTGGGATCATGACCTGAGCCGAAGGTAGATGCTTAACCAACTGAGCCACCCAGGCGTCCCCAGATGGGACATCTTTAATCAAGTTGTCATAGTTGATGTGCAACGTTAACTTAATTTTTAAATATTACAGCTTTTTTTTTTTTTAAAGATTTTATTTATTTATTTGACAGAGAGACACAGCAAGAGAGGGAACACAAGCAGGGGGAGTGGGAGAGTGAGAAGCAGGCTTCCTGCGGAGCAGGGAGCACGATGTAGGGCTTGAACCCAGGACCATGGGATCATGACCTGAGCTGAAGGCAGATGCTTAATGACTGAGCCACCCAGGCGCCCCAATATTACAGCTTTCATAAGGTAACTTCATAGTTACCCCCTTCAGAAATGCATTTTTCTTCAAATTGTATCTATGATAGACACAGATATATGCTTATAGTATGAGGTATCTATCATATTTTATTTTATTTTTTTTTTAAGATTTTATTTATTTATTTGACAGAGAAAGACACAGCGAGAGAGGGAACACAAACAGGGAGTGGGAGAGGGAGAAGCAGACTCCCCGCCGAGCAGGGAGCCCGATGCGGGACTCGATCCAGGGACTCCAGGATCATGACCTGAGCCGAAGGCAGTCGCTTAACCAACTGAGCCACCCAGGCGCCCTATCATATTTTATTTTAGATAATTCTCCTTGGATAGGCCAGTTTTATCCCCAATTTACTGATATGTAGCAGATTTTAACAAGTAAGTGATAATGCTACGATCTTTTATTTACTTTTCTTAATAATCTTTTATTCAGTAGGAATATGGTAATTAGTTTTCTAAAAAAGCTGGATAATTCTCCTAAGCCTACCATTGTTAACTATTTTGATTTGTGGTACTGCATTATAAAGGGGTCATGGCAGGTGAGATAAACCTACAAGCAATAATTAGGTGATTTTTTTTCAGTAGCTAATAATCAAATTTTAAAGCTGAAATTCTGCAATCTTAGTGTTTACCCATCATTTATATAAGATAGTCTAATAAAAAGGCATAATATTGACTCTTAGAATGAACCACCCTTTGTATAATTATATGGAACTATAAAAGTGGGTGCAACCTATTGACTCTGTCAGGAAAAGAACAATTCTTTACTTGGACATTTATACTTGTGTAACATCAGAAACAGGATGTCAATTTCTGTGAATGAAGGTAAGCATAATTCTTACTATCTTGTAACTTTCATATTTTTAAAGGATAATGCATAGATTCAGATGTTAGATGAGTCAAGTTTTCCCATGTAAGAAATTAGTAAAATCTTAATACTAATTATATATCTGAAATGCCAGTTTGGGTTTCAACTGAAAGGAATGTAGGCTCTCATTTTACATTTGATGTTATTTAGTTTTAATCTGACCTACTTCCCATCATGCACTGGATAAAAAACTTTATTTTACAACTAATTCAATTCAAATTGTTTAAGCTATTGTCCAGAATTCGTTAAGAAGCTTAAGACTTGGGATCCTAAAAACTTTTTCTCTTCACAGACTGAGATAAGTTAATACATCCTTGAAACAGTAAACAATATCTCTAAATACTAAAGACAGACTTTGAACTACAGACATTATTAGTGTTAGCTACTTAGGAGAAATTTGATAAAATGTTTTCATATTTTAACTACTTTAAAATTTAAATAATTTAAAATATCTTTGGACTAAAAACATTCCATATATAATAAAGTTGTTAAGGTAAATAGCAGAGGTGCTAAAGAAAAAAGAGCGTTCTTTTGTATTCTTACTGCCCTAGTCTAAAATGATCTACATATAAATTGGTTAAGTGCATATCAAGTAAAGTTGTAACCTACAGGCCTTTTATAATCAGTAGGAAGCTTCAATTGTACTTTCAAATCCTATAAAGGAATACTACTACTATGAGAAATCTGCCATTATCTCTCATTCACTGGCAGATATCATGGCAACATTTTAAATTTTGTCTGTTGCCTCAGGTTAAATAGTTAGAAATAAAAATACACAATGTAAAGGTTAATCCCATCATAAAATTTTGGCTATCACTTCAGGTTAAATAGTTAGAAATAAAAATTCACAACATAAAGATTAATTCCATCATCTGACTAAGTTATGGAATAAAAGTTTATAAGAATACAAATAAATTTTGGGGCACCTGGGTGGCTCAGTCCATTAAGCGTCTGCCTTCAGCTCAGGTCATGATCCCAGGGTCCTGGGATCAAGCCCCACGTCGGGCTCCCTGCTTGGCGGGAAGCCTGCTTTTCCCTCTCCCACTCCTGCTTGTGTTCCCTTTCTTGCTATGTCTCTGTCAAATAAATAAGTAAAATCTTTTTTTTTTTTTTTCAAAAAAAGGAATACAAATAAATTTATATACCTAATTTTATTCCAAAATTTGAAATATTATTTGGCATGAGCCAATTAACTTTTAGCAAGGTGTTCCTTGTCTAGAAGGCCAATTTAATTAGCTTTTTAAATATCTCACATTTTAAATAATCTTATCAGATTTGCATTTTTATTAACTGCTTCAATAATTTCTTTAGACTCTGGTTGCTAAGGGCCCTGGGAATGGTGCTGGTTTAGATCATCTATGTACAGAAATTAGTCTTCAGGGAAGTAGAGCAGAATTTGCTTCAGGTTTCTCTGTAACAAAGCACACAGAGTTTCTCTGATTCCCTGGTAGAAAAGAGCATTTCATAGGTGTCCACAGTAGTGTGTGTGTGTGTTTGTGTGTGTGTGTGATTTATGTCACTATTTATCAATATTGAGCAGAGTTTTCCATGTGAGACTGGCTGTCACGCGACTAATGACAGCCTGGTGAGTAGGAGCTCATGAATATTAGTTCCCTCCCTCCCCGCCTTACCCCGATCCTTTTCTAATGTAACTTAAACATTTCAACACATGCTCTATGAAACATTTCTCCTTTCCACACAATTTGGGAGAAACAGGGTAGAATTTTTAAAAATTATGTAAAAAATAAGAGAAAGCAATTGAAATAAGATAGTTGTCTGAGTACACATATTTATTTTCCTTTCCATCTGAAAACCTATGAAATGCCAAAAAAAAATTTTAATAAGGAGTAAAATACAAACAAAGGTATGAAAACAAAAAAGCAATGCCCGGTGATGGGTATTAAGGAGGGCACATATTGCACGGAGCACTGGGTGTTATACGCAAACAATGAATCATAGAGCACTACATCCAAAACTAATGATAAAGTATGGTGACTAACATAACATTAAAAAAAAAAAAAAAAAAAAGCAATGCCACCTACAGTCTAGAAATGTTAAAGAATTCTGGAAAGATAGAAGGTGGGCAAGATCACATCTATAGAGATACAAATAAAGGAAAACACTGTGATGGGAAAATGACAGGGGAGCCAGGCCACAGGATAAAAGAGGTGGTTTTTAAGCATTCCTCAGAGCAGTTGCTAAAGGGGGAGAAATGTCAGAGTAAGCCTAGTCAATACATCTCCCCTCTCTAATTTGTAGTAAGCAGTGGACAGCAATGGTGTTTCCCAAAGCTGAAAGTGGAGTGTGGGCAATGTGGCCCAGGGAGGCAGGGCAATGTTCAAAAAATAAAAATTTCTTCATTGGGGTGCCTGGGTGTCTCAGTCGGTTGGCTCAGGTGGTGATCTCAGGGTCCTGGGATGAGTCCTGCATAGGGCTTCCTGCTCAGCAGGGAGTCTGCTTCTCCCTCTCCCTCTGCCCCCCATCCTCACCCCTGCTTGTGCGCAATTGCTCTCTCTACTCTCTCTCTCAAATAAATAAAATCTTTTAATAAATAAAAATAAAAATTTCTTCATGCAATTAAAAAAATATAGATATTGAATGATAGACATTACTGGAGAGCAAAATAGTGAACTGGAAGATGAAGTCAAAGAATTTTCCCATGATACAGTGTAAAAGAAAAAATTATATATATGTGTGTGTGTATATATATATATGCGCATACCCATATATATGTATGAGTATGAATTCATAGATATAAATGAGTGACAGTAAGCTTAAGATGCAGGGAAAGATGGATCAGGAAATGTTAATATGTAACCAGAAAAATTAAACAGAAAGAAGATATATAAACATCTACACATCCCGCTGGAAATAGACACTTAGCATCAATTCCTCCTTCTTTTGCCAAGTGTACTCCAATTGGTGTGGTGGAAATGATCCTTCCCCCATTCTCAGTCCATGCAATTCAGTTGACTCCAAGTATGACTTTGACAAAAGGCATGTAACTCAGATCTGAATAATCCGATCATTATTTTTCTGGCTATGGTGACTAAGATATTGAATTTATAACTTAATTAGAGCCAGTGGTACATCATGAAATTTTGTAGAGCTGGTAGAAAATTCAGTGATTATACCCATAGATATAAATTTGAAAGATTTCAGCCAGGTGCTGCTGTAGGTGAGCCTTCAAAGAAGTGGAGAAATCTCTTGCTCTTGATGTAAAAAAGAGAAAGAGAGGAACAGCTTAAAAAAAAGATTTTATTGGTTTATCTGAGAGAGAGAGTGAGAGAGCACAAGACAGGGAAAGGAGAAGCGGACTCCCCACTGAACAGGGAGCCGGACTCAGGGCTTGATCTCAGGATCCCAGGATCATGACCTGAGCCAAGGCAGATGCTTAACTGATTGAGCCACCCAGGTGCCCCAAGAAACAGCTTTGATGACATTAAGTCCCGGATCCATCTGGGTCTTAAGCTAGTTCTACAACAGACCTTTTTAGTTTTGGAGCCAATTAATTCTAGTTTGGGTTAAGCCAGTTCTGGTTGTGTTTTTCTATTAGTTGCCATGAAAAGATGCTTAACCTATGTAGAAATAAATAATGATAGGGGCACCTGGGTGGCTCAGTCGTTAAGCGTCTGCCTTCGGTTCAAGTCATGATCCCAGGGTCCTGGGATCAAGCCCCTCATCGGGCTCCCTGCTCAGTGGGAAGCCTGCTTCTCCCTCTCCCACTCCCACTGCTTGTGTTCCCTCTCTCGCTGTGTCTCTCTCTGTCAAATAAATAAATAAAATCTTAAAAAAAAAAAGAAAGAAATAATGATACTAAACAAAAGAGAAGAAAATTTCCCAGAGTCCAAGAAAGATAATCACTAGATTAGAAGTGACCACAGAGTACAGCACAAGATAAACAACAGAAAATCCCCACTGAGTTACATGATGGTGAAATTTCAGAACACAAAGAATATAATAAAAGTCCTAAAGGTTTCAGAGAAAAAAGTGAAGTACCAAGAAATGAATGAGAAATAGCTTGACATAAGACACTTTATCTGCAAATATTGGATGGAAAAAGGGAACAATAAAGTTAAAATTTCTGAGGGAAAATGACTTTGAAAGAGTTTTGTATCTATTAAACTGCTATCTAATAGGAAGCCAAAGTAAGGAGATTTTTGGACATGCAAGGACCTAGGCATGTTACCACCAAATAATACTTTTCTGGCAAAATTACTTACATATAGAATCTAGAAAAATTAATATGAATCCAAGAAAAAGAATTACAAAGATTGTGAGAAACAACAATTTACAGTTGTCTAAATATTTTATAAAGTTTAATTTCTTAAAAATCAGAAACTAAAATACTGGGTGTATTAATATGGATAGAAGAGACACTCAGGGAGGAGAGAAATGCAAGCATGCTAAGCTTATTATATTGTAAATGGGGAAGATATAGACAATCATTAACTTTTGAGGTTAACAAAAATCTTAAGTCATTTAAACAAGTAACAACAATATGATATTTTGATGACTTCTCATCAGAAACAATGGAGGACAGAATAATATTTGAAGTCCTTAAAAAAAAATAACTGTTAAACAGAAGTTCTCCATCCAGCAAAAGTGTGCCTTAACATATTTTTCAAGCAGAACTGCCTTACAAAAAATTCCAAAAAAGTCCTCCAGATTGAAAAGAGAGGACACTATACAGTAACTCAAATCTATAGGAAGAAATGAGTAGTGGATATGGTAAATACAACACTATATTTTGGAGTGCATAACATAAGAAAATAACATTTTAAAAACCTACCAATAAATGAGAATGGTTTTCTAAAAGAATTGTTGGACACAAAAGAAGGCAGTAAAGAAAGAACAGATGGTAGAAAAAGATAGGAGATGTAGAAAACAAGTATCAAAATATAAGTATCATAGCAACAATTATATTAAATGTCAAAGACTAAACATTAATTAAAAGGCAGAGACTATCAAGCTGGATAAAAGAGCAATATCTAACTCTACTATATACAGGAAACACACTTTAAAGACACAAATAGGTTAAAAGTAAAAGGATGGAAAAAGATTTACTATGGAAACAATAAATATGTGATATCTGCAATAGCTATCTCAGACAAAATCGACTTTAACAGGAAATATTACTAAAGACAAAAAAATCTTGTAATGATAAAGGAAAAATACAACAGGAAACCAATAATTACAAATATGCATACATCTAAGAACAGAAAATCCCCAAAATGAAGTAAATACTGAACAGAATGAAGAGACTAGACAATTTAACAATTATAATTGAAATGTTAATACGCCTCTCTCAGTATCTGATAGAAGAATAGACAGAAAATCACTAAGAATATAGAAGGCTTGAGCAGCACTATTAACTAACTGGACCTAATAACCTATTGAGAAACTTGACCAAACCACAGAAGAATACACTTTCTTTTCAAGTAATAATCTCCAGGATAGACCACATGACAGCCATAAAACATGTTTCAACAAGTCTACATTTGAATTTAGACAGACTAAAATCATACAAAGTATGTTTCCTGACCACAACCAGATTGGATTAGAATTCAACAACTGAAAGAAATTTGGGGAAACCCCACATATTTGGAAATTAAACATTACGCTTCCAAAAAATAACTTATGAGTAAAAGCAGCAGCTACAAATGAAAACAACAACAAATTAGAGTTTATGGGATGCCACTAACACAATGTTTAAAAGTATCTTGTAGCTTTAAATGCTTACAGTAGAAGGATGAAAGATCTAAAATCAATAACCTAAGGTTACATACCAAGGAAGTAGAGAAAGAAGAGCATAGCAAACCCAAAGTAATTAGGAAGAAAAATCAGAGAGAAAAAAAACAATGAAAACAATGAAACCTAAAGTAGAAAGACAACAGAGAAAAACCAATAAAATTAAAAACTGGTTCTTTGTAAATATCAAGAAATTTGATAAACCATTAGCCAGAAAAGAGAGATGACACGAATTATCAAAATCAGGAATGAAAGAGGGGACATTACTGCAGGTCCTATAAGAATTAAAAGGATTATAAGGGAATTTTATGAATAAACTTATGCCAAAAATAGACAAATTAGATGAATAGATAAATTTATTGAAAGGCACAAATTACCCAAATTTACTCAAGAAAAGTATAAATTCAGAAAAGACCTATAAAAAGATAAGAAAAGTGAATTGGTAATTAAATATATTCCCAGAAAGAAAACAAAAAGCCCAGACAACCCAATTTATCAGGCTGCACTGGTGACTTGTAACAGAAATCTTAGAAAGAAATAACATTATGTGTACTACTTCAGGAAATAGAAGGGAATGGTTCTCAACTCCATCAGTGAGGCCACTTACACTGATACCAAAGCCATACAGAGACATTACACAGAAGAAAAGCTACAGACCAATATTCTTCATGAATGTAAACACCAAAATCCTTAACAAAATATTAGCAAACTGAATTCAGCAATATATAAAATGTTGACTTAATATTAGAAAATCAATTAATGTAAAATAGAATAAATGAGAAAAAGCACACAATCACCTCAATAGCTGTAGAGAAAGCATCAGATAAAATTTAACACTCCCTCATGATTAAAAACTCTTAACAAAGTCATCATGGAAGATATGTTCCTCAACCTAATAATAGGTAATTATGAAAATTCTAATATTAACATCATACTCAATGGTGAAAAACAATGCATTTCCCCTAAGACTGGGAAAGAGGCAAGAGTGGACACACTCTCTGGACATCTATTCAACAATGTCCTGGAGCTTCTAACCAGTGCATTATGGTGGAAAAAAAAGAAGTTAAAGGCATATAGTTGGGAAAGAAAGAAGCAAACTGTCCTATTAGAGCAAAAGACATGATCTTATATGTATAAGTTTCTAAGAAATCCAGAAAAAAAAAAAAACTATTAAAGTTAATGAGCAAGATTAACAAGGTTGTAGGTTATAAGAGCAATATAAAAATTCAAATTTTATTTTTATATTTATTTTTTAAAGATTTATTTATTTGACACAGAGAGAGACACAGTGAGAGAGGGAACACAAGCAGGGGGAGTGGGAGAGGGAGAAGCAGGCTTCCCGCTGAGCAGGGAGCCCTATGTGGGGCTGGATCCCAGGATCCTGGGATCATGACCTGAGCCGAAGGCAGATGCTTAACCGATTGAGCCACCCAGGTACCCCTATCTTTATACTTTAACAACAGATAATCTGAAAGTGCAATTAAGAAAACAATTCTGTTCAAAATACCTTAAAACTAATAAAATTCTTAGGAATACATTTAACAACAACAAAGTATATGACCTGTCCATGGAAAACTGTAAAATCCTGCTGAGAGAAATCAAGAAACATCTACATAATAGAGAAAAATGCCATGTTTCTGGATTAGGAGACTTGATATTGTGAAGATGGCACTTCTGCCAAACTGATATATAGACTAAATGCAATTCCTCTCAAAATCCTTGTAAGCTTTTCCATGGAAATTGACAAGCTGATCCTAAAATTTATAGTGCAAAGAACTTAGAATAGCCAAACCAATTTGGAAAAAGAAGAACAAATTTGGAGGATTTACACTATCTGATTTCAAAATTTACCATGAAGCTACAAAATCAAGACTGTGTGGTATTGACTTACTTATGCACACTTATCAATCAATGGAATCGAATATGAAGTCTAGAAACAAACCCATATATTTATGGTCATTTGATTTTTGACCATGGTCCCAAGGCAAGTCTATGAAGAAAGCATAGTTTTATTTAACAAATGGTAACAAGTGAATATCCATATGCAATAAAAATGAACTTATACCTCTACCTCACACCCTATACAAAAATTAACTCAAAATGAATGTAAGAGAATAAAATCATAAGCCTTTTTATTGTGAACATAAGCAAAAATTGCTGTATATGACACCCAAAGCACAATCCATAAAAACTAATTAGACGCTTGCCAAAATTAAGTTTCACTTCTCAAAAGACACCATTAAGAAAATAAAGAGAAGCCACAGACTGCAAAAATTTGTGAATCATTCATCTGACACAAGACTTGCATCCAGAATAAAGAACTCTTACAACCTAATATTAAGAAGACAGCTCAATTTAAATAAGCAAAATAATTTAATAAGCATTTTGTTAAGAAGATGTATGAATGGCTAATAAGAAACAAGAAACAAAAAACAGTATCATTAGCCATTAGGGAAATGCCAATTAAAACCATAATGATATACCACTATATACACACTAGAATGATTATAATCAAAAAGATTGCTGACACCAAGTTTTTGTGAGGATACAGAGAAACTGGAATCCTCATACAGTGCTGGTGGGCATGTAAAATGGCCCAGCAACTTTGGAAAATGGTTTGGCAGTTTCATACAAAGCCAAACACATACTTACCACATGACCCAGCAATTCACTGCCAGGTATTTAACCAAGAAAAATGAAAATATGTGTCCACAGAAAGATTTGTATGAAAAACTTCATAGCAGCATTACTTATGATAAACTAAAATTAAAAATAATCCAAATACACATCAACTGGTAAACGGTGATAAACTTCAATATTATCCTTCTAGGGAATTCCATTCCATGGGTGGAATTGATGGCAATCTGCAAAATCTATTGATAGATTTTTTTTGGGGGGGGCGGAGCTTCCATAGTCCCAAAATATAATCATGCCACATTACCTGCCCTTATGTTCAGCCCAGTAGCCCCTAGGTCAAGTAGTCCACAAACCTTTATTTAGCACAGGATGTATGCCAGGTCCTGGAGCCATGAGGGTCTTAAAACAGGTGCTGGAGATTGCCAGGTGATTATGATCATCCAGGGCCTTAAAGAAGCACACAGATTGTCCCAAAACAACAGACCGCTGAAGCTAAGTTTTGGCCTGTGCAAAGTGTAATCAGTTTTTGAAAGAAGTTTTTTTTTCTTTCTAACCTTGTAGCCTAAACATAGTTGCTACAGTTTCAAAGCCTCCACTGAATGAAAAGAGAGAAGCAGCCTCTTCAGCTGAGAGGAGACACCTTCCACTCCACAACTTACACCCAGCTGTTGATTAATAGATGCAGGGCAGGCCCATGAAGATAAACCTTTCACAAACAAAGCTGAGGGTAAACAAGCCGGCCGCAGTCAATATGATTTAACCTTTAACCTAACAGTCATTTTTTTAGCCATTCTGAAACACCAAATCGTGAGATTAGTATTGGCATCCACAGGAAATGGGACCTGAGGTTCAAAGGGACCTGATCTAGTTGCTCAAATCAGTGCTAGGATTTAATCTCTCTCCCTATTCTTCTGGAAAGAGAAGTTTTCATTAAAATCTTATTTCCAACTCAAAGAGTCTAAAATGAAAAGGGAAATCCAACCTCAGAAGCTTTTGGGGGGGAAAATCCTAAAAAAGAAAAATCTTCCCAACGGACTCCGTTATTCTCTCCTTCTCAATTCCCCCTCCCTTCCCTCCGCTCCCCTCCACCGCCCGCCCCGGTCCTGCAGGTGGGCGGTTCTTACTGTTTTTATTATAAAAGACTCCAGAGACCTTGGATCCACCCAGACCGGACACCTTGACTCCGGGGGTGCGCAGCCGAGCCAGGCAAGTCGCGCGTGTTCTGGGCCCGAAGCGGCGAACGGGGGACGGTCTCGGCGCGGCCACGAGGTCTGCGTCCCTGCCTCCTCCCCGCGCCCCTCTTGCTTCCTACGCTGCCTGCAGCCCCGGACGCGGAACCCCTTCCAGAAGTTCTCTCGGCCTGGGGGAGAGCGAGTTGCCGGCAGCTCCCCGCGCTCCCTCGCCTCAGGTGCCCGCGCTCGTAGGGAGCAGCTGGTGCAGGTGGCGCCGGGGTGCGGTCGATGAGGCGCAGCCTGAGGAAGATGCTGAGCCTTGGGGAGCAGGAGGAGCCCCAGGGCGCAGTCTACCAGGGCGTGGAGAACGACGTGGACGACTCCAAGGACTCGCTTAAGGTACCCCGGGCGATGGGCGGTGGGGACGGGTCCGGAGCCCGGGCGGGGGGCAGTGCTTAGCTCTGCCCTGCGGCGTTCGGGGTTGGCCAGCCGGCAGCCCCGGGACGGCAGGACGCCAGGCACTGGGGACCTTCTCAGAATTGGGGGGGGGTGGCGGTGGGCGCGAGGGGCCGCGTTAGTGAGGCGCCCCAGCAGCGCCTGCTGTGTCCTTTCTGTTTGCCTGTGGGTTTGCTCAACCTGCCCTTACCCCTGCGGGGGCACCTGCAGTCTGAGGAGACTTACCCCAAAGTACTGGGCCTGGCGGGACTGGCGAGTTCCTCCAGGGAGTGGGGGCGTCAGGAAGGACTGTGGAAGAGGAGGCCCTCTGACGTTGGCTAGGTGGTCTTCGCGAGGCGCTGAGGGCTAGGGTGGGCTTGAGTCGTTTGAGCGGTTCCCGGGACACCCTGGCGTCCGGAGAGGCACAGTGGCCCCGGAGGGCACGGTCAGGGCACAGAGGCTGTTGAGGGCTCGGCAAACCCGCCCCTGGCTTTCCTCACACGGTCAGCGGGAGGAAGGGTCTCTCTTTTTTTTTTAAAGATTTTATTTATTTATTTGAGAGAGAGAGAATGAGAGAGACAGAGAGCACATGAGATGGGGGAGTGGGAGAAGGAGAAGCAGGCTCCCCGCGGATCAGGGAGCCCGATGCGGGACTCGATCCCAGGACTCCAGGATCATGACCTGAGCCGAAGGCAGTCGCTTAACCAACTGAGCCACCCAGGCGCCCCAGGAAGGGTCTCTTTTTAAACGTTAAAATATCACGTCTTTCCAACCTACCCCCCCCCCCCAAATCCATTTCCTGAAGTGGAATCAAGTTAACAGTGCCTCATGTATTTTCCAGAGCGCGGGGGAGGGGGAGTTTGCACAAATACACACATGTGACTTACAAAATTATATTTTAGAGTACTTTAAAATTCACCTGGAGATGTACCTCACTCTTTTTTGCAGCTTTATAGTATTTCCTTGTGTGAATGTATCATGATTTACCTAATTAGTTCAGCATGAGTAGACACTTAGGTTGTGTTTTTGTTTTATTTTGCTATCACACATGTGATTGTGTTTGTGAGTGTGAGTACAGCTGATTCTGTTAGTATATTAGTGAATATGTATGCATGTCAAAGTCTTAGCAGGACCAAGAGGTACGTACAGCTTTAATTTTGATAGAAATCACCAGATTGACCTCTAAATAGGTTGCACAAATTGCCAATAGTGTGAGTCAGGCATGTGTAGTAAATCACACAAACTGACAAATCAGACTTCTATTTGCGCATACAGATTAAACACTGGCTTTTTTTTTTTTTTTCCCTCCCCCTTAATAATAGCATATTAACTAGGGTCTTTTGGCTTAATCCAAAGAACTGAGATCATGAGTTGACTTTAAGTGCCAGGATAGTGTCTTTGGAATTAATATTATGGACTGTAAGAAAATTTTACATTTCAAAAATCTCATCAGAAATACTTCACTTACCAATGTGGTTTAGTTTTCAAGAGATATTTGCTGAAGGATTTCTGTAACACAGAGTCTCAAACTTCATGTTTTTAATTGTCTTCATTTAGTTTTATGGCCTAAGTCAAGTAGAGCTATTTGTTATTTAAGGATTTTAGAAGCTACAACAGAGCTTGTAGTTGGAAGGGTTTATGTATTTTATTACCTACAGTAATTATAGATCATTCTGTAGGAATGTCAGTGGTGAGACTAATTACAAATCAGTACCATAATACTGTGGAGAGTTCTGATTCTAAGGATTTCCTGATTAAAAACATATGGTATATAGTATTTTCTCCAGCATACACACACCATGTCAGGAATACTAACAAAATCAAAGAATGGAAGAAACCTTAGAAGATGAGAAATGTGGAAAAAGAACCATCTGACTGAGGCCTTTACCTTTTTCCATGACTTTCTTTCAAGAGTTAATACTTTAGCATTTTACTCTTCATTTGTTACAATCTTTCACCTAGCTTCCCTCTTTTTTTTTTTTTACCCCATACTGCTTATATGTATTTCATTAAAGCAACCTAGAACAAATGTATTTGATACCTGTTTTAAAGTGCTTAGAATTAGCTTCTTTAAAAGTGATCTAGTCTGTTATGTTCTGTATCTAGTCATATAGTTTGGAATCCAAAAGAATCTGAAGTAACCCTGTGACAATAAAAAACTATATTGAATGAATATATAATAATTTTGTCTAAATGACATCCTTGGATTACTTTCAGAACTTTAAGAAGTCTCTTCAGGGGGCGCCTGGGTGGCTCAGTCATAAAGCGTCTGCCTTCAGCTCAGGTCATGATCTCAGGGTCCTGGGATCAAGCCCCACATTGGGTTCCCTGCTTGCCAGGAAGCCTGCTTCTCCCTCTCCGACTCCCCCTGCTTGTGTTCCTGCTCTTGCTGTCTCTCTGTCAAATAAATAAATAAAAATCTTTAAAAAAAAAAAACTTCAAAATCTGACTTAACATGTCATGTACTGAATTCAGACTGTTTAACACATCTGATGAGCTTATATAAAGTACTTAGAGGCTCTTTTGTCATTGTGAATTCAGCAGTACCTTATGAGCATCTGAACCTAGTACTTGTTCTCAAGAGTGTGTAATTGGGTTTGTGTTGACAGCACATCACTGAACAGACCTGTAAATTGTTCTCTCTGGCACTGTGGGGTGGGCAGTGTAATCCCTTTCTTATCACTGGGAGAACATCAAATTCAAGTGCTAAAATACTTCCAAATGTAATTAGACACTTTGATAGAGTGAGACATTGAGAAATAGCTTATTTCTGTAAGAACCTCATTTTTTTTTTTTCTTTATTTGACAGAGAGAGAGATAGTGAGAGCAGGAACACAAGCAGGGGGAGTGGGAGAGGGAGAAGCAGGCTTTCTGCTGAGCAGGGAGCCCCATGTGGGGCTCGATCCCAGGACCCTGGGATCATGACCTGAGCCGAAGGCAGACGCTTAACGACTGAGCCACCCAGATGCCCAAGAACCTCATTTTTAATTTATTACTGAATCTGTTTAAGTTTGGAAATGGTTGCATGCTCATTGTTCTATCCTTCATTCACTAAAATTATGTGTAGTTACAAAGAATTTTGTAGTTGAAAAGTGATACATGTGTATTTAAAGACTGTCATAGAAAAATGATTTCTTTGGTACTATTCTGTGATAACAGCAAAAACCAAAGTTCAAACTTCTAAGGGATTTTGTTTTATTTATTTCAACCTGGTATTTATTGAATGAATCCTTTTTGTTGAGTAAATCCTAATATGCTCCATGTTTATTAACTATATTAAAACACATTAAGTACTTTAACACTTAATTTTATTTCATATGTGTCAAACATGACCAGTCATAGCCAAAGGTAGAATTAAAGCAAGTACCTGGATCATTTGTTTGGAGGAGGTTTCTGTATTTTCAGGAAGTAGTTACTTTACGGTGGTTTCTGTGAAAAGCTACTGTCTTGTAAAATGTTTTTGTTTCATGTAATGAAATATTTGATAAGAAATACCTTCAGAAAAAAATCAGATGTATTATTTGGTCACATACTTGCAAAGCTGGGGGCAACACTGAGAAATAATTTGTCTGTATATTAGCATAGCCCTGGAATGATGTTCCATTCCTTTTTCCCACTGATTTTTAAAAAGGTAGTCTGGGGAAATTCTAGTGTGTCCATATGGCCCAACTGTTGCTCTGTAAGAGCTCTGGATTTTCCTTATTTCTCTCTTTCCTTCACTCTCTCTTTTTGGAAAACCTATTTACATATATAAAGTATCATGCAAAACAAGTGCACACATTCAGCACAGACAGTGTGAGGAATGAATTAGAGAGTGTTTCTCAAACTTTTTCTGTGTCTTAGAATCCCTTTAAACTTAAAATTGGTGATTCCAAAGAATGCTTGTTTATGGGGTTAAAGCTAGAGACAGAAAGGCTAGGCTAGAGAATGGCATCTTGTAGCTCTCGTGAAAGCCTCAAGGAGGAGGGTGAATTTAGGAGGGCATCAGGAAGGTGGATTGGAAAGGAAAGAGAGCAGGGCACACTTCATTCAGGTAGACAGCCTGGTATAGCTCAAGCTAAGCACTACATGAACACGGCACAGCATGGTGCTAGAAGAGGCTGGCTTCTGGAATAAGAACACTTGTGTGCAATTCAGGGACATGTCAGAGTTTGGCTACAGCCTCAGTTTTGGCCCAAACTCTGCAATTCAGCTTTGGCAATCAAATATCAAAATATCTAATTCAATGCCATTTCTGGTGTCTTTGGACTGGTGTGTTATCAGTGATACCATCATATCTAAACAATATAAAAATGTTAGCAATAGAATAAGGTATGTTGTTCATATTTGTTGATAATACCTAAATACTCCCTTTCAAATATAAGGAATTCTAGAAGCAACTTTGACTAAGACTCTTGTCAGTCCATTGAAGTGTAATTAATAAATATGATTATAATTACTTTGAAGATTTTTTTTTTCTTTTTAAAGATTTTATTTGAGCGAGAGAATGAGAGAGCGCACGAGAGTGGGGTGAGGGGCAGAGGGAGAAGCAGGCTCCCCCCTGAGCAGGGAGTCCAATGAGGGGCTTGATCCCTGGACTCTGGGATCATGACCTGAGCCGAAGGCAGACACTTAACTGACTGAGCCACCCAGGTGCCCCCAATTTTGAAAAGTCTTAATTTTTTGTATAAAACAGATACTAAGAATTTTCAAGTAGGGAACTAGAATAGATTGTCAGTTAATATAGATACTAAAAGAGAATACTTAATTTTTAGAAAAACAGTATACTTTTGATCTAAAATGTTTATGAAAATTTAAATGATGCAAGGCAGGATAATAGAAGCAAGTTCATCACATGAAGATTTTTATAAAATTTTGTTTGCAATAGTAACATTAATATCAAATAAAATTATTTTTAAAGAATTATTTAATTTTTAGTAAGTTTATTCTGTTTAGGCCATGAGACTTTCTAGAAAAAGTTCTGTTTGGGAATTTTTCATATCTTGTGAGAATGAATCAAAAGCAGAATGTCAATATTGTCACCCCAAAATTTTACAAGGAAAAGACAATGTCATTTATGATAAATCATCCTCAGTCCAGTCATAATAAAGAATATATAAAGCATGAGGAAGAAAAGAGAGTATTAGAGAAAAATAAGGTATTCAAAAACTCTCACTTCTCCCCTGACATCAGTGGAAATGAGCATGTGTTTGGAGCTACATTTTCACAGGCCAGTGACAACAGCCAACTGTGCCAAAAACTTACTGAACTGGCTTTCCAAAGGCTATTCTTTTTTTTTTTTTTCCATTTTTTTTTCATTTTATTCTTATGTTAATCCCCATACATTACATCATTAGTTTTAGATGAAGTGTTCCATGATTCATTGTTTGCGCACAACACCCAGTGCTCCATGCAGAATGTGCCCTCCTTAATACCCACCACCAGGCTAACCCATTCTCCACCCCCCTCCCCTCTAGAACCCTCAGTCTGTTTTTCAGAGTCCATCGTCTCTCATGGTTCGTCTACCCCTCCGATTTCCCCCGCTTCATTCTTCCCCTCCCGCTACCTTCTTCTTCTTCTTTTTTTCTTAACATATATTGCATTATTTGTTTCAGAGGTACAGATCTGAGATTCAACAGTCTTGCACAATTCACAGCGCTTACCAGAGCACATACCCTCCCCAGTGTCCATCACCCAGTCACCCCATCCCTCCCACCCCACCGCCCACTCCAGCAACCCTCAGTTTGTTTCCTGAGATCAAGAATTCCTCATATCAGTGAGATCATATGATACATGTCTTTCTCTGTTCCAAAGGCTATTCTTATGGTTTAAAATATTTTAGTCTGTCACACAACTCATTCTATGATAATGGTTTTTACCTCAGCTTCGGTTTCTCTCGTATGTTGGTTTTTCCATCATTGACCAGTCAGCCAAAATACATATTCCATGCATCTCCTGTTCAAGTTCTGACTTTGCCATTTACTGGGTGCCTTTGGGCAAATTGTGTAACCTCTCCGTGTCCTTGTGTCCTAGTCCTATTTACTTTATCATAAGCAGGATAAATAGTTTTGGATGATAGTAACCTTTAAACAATTAACTTGTATTGAGGTGCCTGGGCAGCTCAGTTGGTTAAGCGTCTGACTCTTGATTTTTGGTTCAAGTCATGATCTCAGGGTTGTGGTATTGAGTCCCACATTGGGCTCCACCCTCACCAGATTCTCTCTCTCTCCTTCTCCCTCTGCCCCTCCCAACTTAAAAATTACCTTATATTATTAAGTTTTACATATGCTCGTTGGAGGTAACAATTTTTTATATACTTCCAGGTGGTTTTTGAAGGAAGTACATATAGATTTAAAAACCTTATGAAGAAACAAAAGAAATTAAGCAAATATGATGATATGAATGCATCCCCTTTGCACCATGCTGCGGAAGAAGGTCAAGTGGAGCTGTTGGAGATGATCATCAATGACTCCTCTTTCGAAGGTCACAGGATGTTACAATGAATGCATTATAAGTCCATCATCCCATTAGATTCATTGGGAAGAGTGGTATGAAGTAATTTTGAAGGGCAGATTAGTT
The DNA here is from genome assembly GCF_011800145.1 of Mirounga leonina. Lineage (NCBI taxonomy): Eukaryota > Metazoa > Chordata > Mammalia > Carnivora > Phocidae > Mirounga > Mirounga leonina. The sequence continues at coordinate 22,822,375 of NW_023270415.1, read as the reverse complement.
CCAGATTATAAAGGGCTTGAATATCTCACTCAGGAGTGTGACTTTTCCCTTCAGGCCAGTTTCCACTGAAATACTGCAAAGGATAGTTCAGGGATTTGGGACATTGCACAACATGCAGAGATTTTGTTTATATACATTTTATGTATTCTTCTTTACTATTTCCACTGAGGTCATTCTGTACTGAAATTGCATCATTGAACAAATCAAGGCTCCTATCCAGCTTCGTGCCCACACAGCCATGTTGGAGAAACTCAGCTGTAGTCACATAAGGAAGGGCGAAGCCACAGATTTAAGCAGTGAGATATTGTGATAAGACCTTTATTATTTAAGATGATTCCATCAGTACTGTGGGAGATGGATTGGAAGTGGAAGCCCAATTGAAAAGCTACTTTAGTAGCAAAGAGTCCATGAGGGTTTTGAGATTGCAATAGGGAGAAAGGGAGAGAATCAAGAGCTATTTTGCATGTAGAATGGACAGTGCTTGATAAGAGATTGAGTGTGAGGAGTAAGCAGCAAACAGTTGAACTGACTTTGAGATTTCTAATTTAGGAGATTAGGCTAATAGTGTAGCTATCCAGAAAAGAAGGCATATAAAAAGAACAGAAGAAAAATGAGAGTGAGGTGTGAATAATAATGAATTTGGTTTAGTCATACTAAGTCTGAAAGGTCCAGAGGACCTCTACTTGGAAATATCCAGTAGACTAGTAGACTAGTAGCTAGTGTTCTAGTAGACTAGAACTCTAGAAGGAAGAGAGCTGCCCCCACAGGGCCATTGTTCATAGAAAGTATCTGAAGCTATGGAAGTACATGGAAATCCTTTAGGGGACAGCAAAGGTAGCTTAAGGGTAAGGCACTGACATTAAGGATCAGATGGCAGAGGAAAAGCCGGCAAGAGAGTGGTGAAGAAGGCGGTGGATAAGAGATTGATGGTACAGAAGCCCGGGGAAGAGTTATCAGATAGATGCATAATAAGGGTAACTGCACCCAAGAGCTCAAGTAGGAAGATCATAATAACCCTTGTGTTAAAGGGCCTCACTGACCTTTGTAAAAATGATTTCTGAAAACTGATAGAGATAAAAGTCAAATTCAAGTTCTTTAATTAGTGAACGGAAATTTATTATTGTAGGCCCCTGCTTAAGTTTGGTGCTGAATGAAATGCTTGAATGGAGTGACTTGATCAGACAGAATGGTCAAAGGATGAGTATGAGAGAGTGGGAGTGTGTGTGTTGGGGGGGGGAGTGCGTTGCTGAGAATGAGGTACTTGGATGAATGAAAGGAGAGTGGAAAGATAAATTTTAAAAGGAGGAAAATGGTCAGGTGGCGCCTGGGTGGCTCAATCATTTAGCATCTGCCTTCAGCTCAGGTCATGATCCCAGGGTCCTGGGATCGAGCCCCGCATCGAGCTCCCTGCTCCGTGGGAATCCTGCTGCTCCCTCTCCCACTCCCCCTGCTTGTGTTCCCTCTCTCGCTGTGCCTCTCTCTGTCAAATAAACAAAATCTTTAAAAAAAAAAAAAAAAAAAAAAAAAAGAAAATGGGCAGTGTGCCTGCAGCATGGTTGCACATGGCCCCCAAATCCTATTCATGACTAAATACTTCCTCCTCCTCAGACATAATAATATCCTGCCACTGATTAAAAAGGCTGATAAAGCAGACAGTCATGTATATTTTAGAATAGATATAAGACACTGCTGTATAAAAGGTTATATTCTTATGCTGAGCTCACAGGGTAAATAGTACAATATGGTGCTTTATAGAAAGAGGTGGAAACCGTGTGTGGCATTAGGGGCACCAGCTCTAATTCCAGTCTTAATGGTTTATTCGTGGTGTGTCTTTTTTCTCATTAACATTTTTTTGAACCATTGCTATGGGCCACTATACTAAGATCTTTGAAGACATGATTTGATATTCTCCCCCCCCCACCCGAAGCGTTGTGGAGTATTTATGTATTTTAAGCTTCCCCCTCCCTCCCTCCCTCTCCCCCACCCCTTCTTACCAGATTTGAATATAATAACACTGAGGTTCAAAGAGTAAGGCAGTTTTCAGAACTCCATACTGCTTGTGTAACACTGGCAAAGTTTTGAACCTCTAGGCCTCATTTTTCTTTATTTTTCTGAAAAAAATGGTCATGGTTCCTTGTGGGCTGTTGAAGGGTTGAGTGCAATAATGGTCGTATGGAACTTAGTGTTTCTGGCATATAGTTACGGCTTTTATATAAGCTCAGTATTTTATAACTATCCTCAAAGTCATAGTGCAGATAAAAACATAGCAACAGGAGAGTCTGCTTCTTGTGGATGCTATAGACAGACCTCTAACTCATTTGACAAAGTCCATGCTGTACTTCAGCATATCCCCTGTAGGTGTCCATTAGACGTTTCCTGAGAACTGAAGCTATATTTTAATGTTTTTGTAAAGAAGGTGAAGCCTATGTCCGCAGCACTTGGCACTGAGCTTTGAAGTGAACAGGCATGCAATAGGTGTTGAATATAGTGCAAGCAAAATCTAACTCTTATTTCGGTGTATTTTTCTAGTGCTGAATGTGATGGATGATTATGGAAATACCCCTCTACACTGGGCCGCAGAAAAAAACCAGGTTGAAAGTGTTAAGTTTCTTCTTAGTAAAGGAGCTAACCCAAACCTCCGAAACAGCAACATGATGGCACCCCTTCACATAGCTGTGCAGAGCTTGCACAACGAGGTGATGAAGGTAAGGCTGCTCCCTGCTCCCCATCATAGCATGGGCCAGGACTCAGGTCCAGTGGTCTCTGCCTGAGCCACTGAGCCAGAGTGGCCAACCTAGCCTACCAGGATGGATGAAATATAGTGATTATAACATTGGTTTTGCTTTTGACCAACCAATGATGATTGATGATGATAGTCTTATCTTTAAGACTAGAGATAAGAAGATTTCTTATATATCAGCATTTTAAGAAAAGTTTTATATGTTTCAATTTCTTAATCCTCATTAAAAGAAACAGAACTATGTACTAAGACTATTACCACTATTTCATAGCTGACGGAACTGAGGCACAGAGAATGAAATAATTTGCCTAATGTCGTATAACTGGTTGAAAGCAAAAATTAGGAATTTTGTTCTCATCTTTGTTTGTGAGTTAATGCTTTACTTTTTTTTTACCTGACTGATAACATGATAAAAAGGAAGATAGTGATGAATGAATGCCTCAGTGAAGACAGAAAACATAATTGTGACTTAACTATTTTTGTTAGACAACATGCCTTAGTGGATGGCATGTCTTGGCAGAAGACATAATGATACTTTTGGGGGAATTTCTTATTTTTTCCAAGGCTTCAGAGTGTTGTCAAATAAAGGAAATGCTGGTGAATGCCAAAAGGGTGAGTTTTAGGCCAAGGCTTTTAAACTGCATTGCAGAGTCTCTCAGACATATGGGAAGACACACATGGTTACTTAAAGAGCACTGAAACTTACAAATGGATCGGGTTCCACATATTCATTTCTGAGAGAGGCAATTTGGAACTTACAAGTTTTCCTGAGGTAATTACATTGCAAATAATGACTTGGATATTATGCTAAGCCACATATCTTAATTGGTTCGAGTTGCTCTAACAAAATACCATAGATTGTGGGCCTAAAGCAAAAACATTTATTTTTCATGGTTCTGGAGGCTGGGAAGTCCAAAATCAAGGCACTAGCCAATTTGGTGTCTGGTGGGAGCCTGCTTCCTGTTTCACATGTCTGTCATTGCACTGTGTCCTTATAAAGCAGAAGGGCGGGAGAGATTTTGGGGTTTCTTTTATATCCTTCATCACCTTCGGAAGGCCCCACCTCCCAGTACCATCACAATGGGGATTAAGATTTCAACATGGGTTTTGGAGGGACAAAATTAGCTGGCCCATCACACCATACCCAAACCTACTTTGTCTGTAAATCACCCAAAAAAGTCCCAGGGGTGTTCTTGAGCTCCATGCTCCTGTAGCCCAGACACCTTCCTCTCAGCCCCCTGGGTCCTTGGTTCCCTGAAGCCAGGCATAGAGGATGTTACAGGGGCCTGCTTTCTGCTTTCCCACTGTAACTTGTATAGCTAGAGTATAGCTCTGTCATTAATACCTAGCACATGGTATTGTAACCAAAATTCATGTGCTCCAGGAAACAAACTGAGGGTTACAGAAGGGGAGGGGGCTGGGGGGATGGGATAGCTGGGTGATGGGTATTAAGGAGGGCACGTGTGTGATGAGTACTGGGTGTTATACACAACTAATGAATCCTCTAACACTACATCAAAAACTGATGATGTATGATACAGTGGCTAACTGAACATAAAAAATGAAAAAAAATATTTAAAAAGATTTATTAAAAAAAAAAAGTTCATGTGGTTTTCTCCGGCTCTGGCTGGTTATCTTTGAAGGAGGGACTGTGTGCAACTAATCTAAATATCTCCATTCCTCACCACTATGGCTCCTGAATAAATGAATGAGTAAATGGGCATTTTGCCTGAAGGAGAAGGGATGAGCATAAGTGTCCACCCCTAAGAAGATGGTTCAGGACTGAAAAGGCCTTTGGCAGCAGGCTATTTGTTTTTTTAAATGTCTGCATTGTTTGTGACCCAGATGCTTATTCTATACCGTTTGCATTGGACCACTAGTGACCCTGGGGACCCCTTTCCAACCAAAGAGGCCTCTTATTTCCTCAAGGAACTCTTGTGCTTCCTCTGAAGGCTCTTTTCAGAAGGAAATGCCCATCGACTTAATTAACCTTGACTCTGAAAGTGTGATTTGGGAATTCAAAGGCAGGTAACGGTTGAAAGGCTATCTTTAATTAGGAATCAGAAATGTTAAGATTAACAAGTATAGAAAGATACCACAAGAAATAGAAAAGAAAGTTTAGAAGTAAGCCCATAGCTGATTTATAAAGTAGATGGGGGGTATAACAAAGAATTTCCTGGTAACACCAGAACAAGGGGAAAAAAAAAAAAAGGGCAGGGTTATAAGAAAATTGAAATTAGTTGCCTCTCCTTTGCTTGACCTTACCAGCCATAACTTCATCTAAAAATATTTCTAAACCCCTCCACTTCACCGGAGATGAAGTGAATGGAAGGAGGAGGAATTTTGGGGTGTTTCTCTGTGCGCTTGCAAGCCCCTCTAGGTCTGCCTCTCCCAGTTATGCCCATGGGTCCGGCCTGTACCCCACCAGCCTTTGCTGAATGTAGAATGCTTCTCCATTGTCTACTTGGCCAGCCTTCCCCCAGACCTTCTACCGCTGCCTGTATGCTTGTAAAGTAAGAAACTGTTGCATGTTCCCTCAAGTTCTTGTTACAGATACCAGTAGTGTTTCCTGGGACACTTGGCCTAGGGTTAGTGGGTGGCCTTGTTTCTCTATAGCCTGTAAGCCTTAGTCCTTAGGGCTTACCCCATAGGTATCCAGTGGTTTGACCCTCCCGTGAGGCTTCCTGGATTTTTACCAAAGGGACCACTGGAGGCCACACCTGCAAACTTCCAGACTTGCCTGGTCGTGAGTGAATCTGAAGTAGGCACAGTTTAGTTGCTCTCTCTGGGATCTCTGCCACATAAATTTTACACAGCTTTATGAAAAATTGTGCTGACGGTAGCAAGCAGTAACACCCTAATAAGTACAGTAAATCTATGATCTCTGATTCTAAGAGGGCAAAGAGAGAAAAATCTCTTACAGACTCGGTAAGTTACTTTACATGGGAATCTAGAGTTTGTTGAGAACAGAATGTGAAAGTGCCTGACGTTCAGAATGAACTTGTGTTCTCGTTTTCTTTCATCCATCAATAATCTACGTGTTCTTACATACTAAAATCTCAAATTAAGTTTGTTTGAGCAGAGCTAATTAGTAAGCCTAATTCATTTGCTGACATATCAAGGCATATTCTATTAACAAGGGGCTCTGTGCATTTTTTTTTTTTAAGTCAAGGTTTTTAGGAAACAACTTGTTTAATTTTTCTTAAGAAATTGTAAGTACATATTAGTTTTATCATAGTCTTATTAGAAGAGAAAAGGCCTCTAGTAGGCCAATTCAAAGATTCTCTCTTGGGGGAGACATTTATATGAGAGAATTATTGTTAGATTTAATATAAAGACTGGTTAAAGATCTATAGATTCTTGGCCTATAATCAGTTGGAAGCCACCAGGTGAGGGGGTGTCCTGGGCATGCTACGAAGGCTCACACGCACAAGTTGTATCTTTCCACAATGTCAGCTTTATTCAATCATAAAGCAAAGTTAATCACAATTCTAAAGCAGGTTCAGGATTCCAAACTCAGTGACGTTTCACCATGTGATTAAACTTGGCTTCTTACACAGTCCCTGGAGCAGGACAGAAGACAAATCACACAACAAACAAGGTAACAGAAGGGTGCAGGAAGTTAACAAATCAAACTCGAAGCCAGTCTGTGGGCGCACAGTTGAGATAAGTCCGGTCCGGGTCAGCTTTCGGCACTCACTGCTTCAGATCAATCGGGCAGAGCCTTCTGCAGCAGTCTGAAGAGTCTGACCGTTTGCTGCCCAAATCCTCCCCTTTCTAAAGGGATTGAATCTGTCTTGGATCTCTGCAGACCTCCTCTGGTTTTGCTCCTTATTAGTTCTGGGGTGTCAGGTGCTGGTCCCAGCGATACCTCCTAACTGCAGTACCTTAGCTGCTTGTGTCATTGCTTGACATGAGAGACTCAATTGTGATCTCTACAGAGGTGACAGGTCTTTAGTTAAATTCCATCATTGCTTAACCATTTTGTCAGGAATGCTAAGTTATTAAATCATAGAAAAAGTTTCTATTCCGGACTAAGTTTGAATTAATTGAGTTAAGCCATACCAGTGTTACATGAACTCTCTTTTCTCTGCTGAAGAAAAATAAAGTTTTTAATTGACATTTCCCAGAATACTTAGAATAGAGGTACAAGACAAATGGCTGGAGGGGAGAAAGCAGCCCTTCCCTTCCCACTCCCTCCTCCCTCTCTCCCTTCCTACCTCCCTTATCTCTGTGTCTCGCCCTTCTTCTCCTCCCTTCTTCCTCTACACTCATATTCTGAATGGCTCCACAGAAGCTGTTAGTTAACATAGTTCATTTAATACAAGTGAGAGGTATTAAGTGAGCTGTTTATTAGTATCCACATTTCTTCTAGTTTCACAACTCCATATTGCCTTAATTGATGTGATCTAGAAATGTCTCTTTCTTTCAAGAGCACATGCATGGGCACATGGAGGGTAGGGAGGGGTAGAGGGAAAGGGAGAGAGAGAATCTTAAGTAGGCTCCATGCCCACCACGGGAGCCTGACACAGGGCTTGATCTCATGACCCTGAGATCGTGACCTGAGCCAAAATCAATAGTCAATCGCTTCACCAACTAAGCCACCCAGGTGCCCCCAAATCACCATTATTTCATCTTTTTTGAGAAAGGTATGTAGTAACTACTAAGTACAGTGTTTATGCCAGATTCTGTGGGAGAGGGATGAGAAAAGATGAATAAGGACATGGTCCCTAGCATCCAGGAGCTTATAATCTAATGGAAGACAAATTCTTTTTGGAAACTTGAAAGCTAACTGACCGTTATTCCCCTCTTTTGTGTAGGTCTTGACTGAACACAGCAGTACAGATATTAATTTGGAAGGAGAAAATGGAAACACAGCTGTGATAATCGCATGTTCCAAAGACAACAATGAAGCACTGCAAATCTTGGTTTGTATTTTAACCATTTTTCCCCATTTTCTTTCCTTCTTTAGGGTAACATGAATCATTGTTATTTATAGCAGCTCTTGATTTCTCAGCAAAATATAAACTGCAGAAAATGTCAGAAAAAAATAGTTTTTTGTGTTTCTGTATTTGTACACACTCCTTAAATCTTAAATCGATCTGAGGTTGCTTACAGAAGACTCACAGGAAAACATTAAAGAATATGTGAAGAGAACCAAGTGAAAAGGAAGTATAGACAGCAAAAATGAAGGTGAAGCTGCTGGTTAGGCTAGACTACAGAATGTGAAGTAGAGTAGCTTGGATGTTAGTAAAAGTGGACCATAGTTTTTACTCTGAGCTTCTGAATAGTCTGAGGAGAGATAAACATAGTCAACTGCAAACTTACTGTTGGGCTCATGAAATAAAAGCCAAGACACACAGCTATTCATGTTCCCAGGACTAGAAGTTGCTGCCATGGATTCTCAGAAAGGGAGCCCTATGTGACATAATGACCAAGGTCTTTGGCCACAGCCCTAAAAGTAGGGCCAGTCCTCTCTCTGGTGGGATTTCCTGGGGTGGTCCACTGAATCTGGAGATGCCCACCTAAAATGACTGACTCTTACCCTACATACTGTCCCTTCTGAGTGTGGTGTTAGAACTCCAGAAAATAGCTTTCTTTCAACTATCCCTTAATCACGTGCATGTTGCTCAGGCCAGGGTATATATTTTTGCCACTTGATTTTTTTTTTCTCCACTATCCCAGAGAGTAGGAAAATAAAAATAATTTTAGAAATCTTCCTGAATATTTAAGTTTACAAATAGGGTCTAACATGTTAATTAGATGTTTTGGAGAAAAAATACATATTCCTATAAACTGTCATGATTGGACCAAAACGAGGATAAAAATAAATGAATTAGCACTCTAAGAGTCAAGAAAAAGAGCTTCAAATAAAACAAAAGAAAATTGTAATAAAGGAATAGTAAAGTTGTAAACAAAAATTAATGATTTTTGGATTATTTGATAAGTTGAGTTGTTTCTTTGAAAAAGAAGATAAAATAGAGCTGGTATGGGCTAAGTCTAAATAAAAGAGAAAAATATAAAGTGCAAATCACAGAGGACTTTATCTGGATATGGTAGGAAATTTTAAGATGACAAAAGATCAGTATGAATAATCCTATTCTTAAAAAATTGGAAAATCCTTTTTAAATGGATAGTTAAAAGTAATTGAAATTTAGAAATTAACCAAAAGTTAATTCTCATTTATGTATAGAACCATAAAAAATATTAAAAATGCATTATTAAGCTCTGGAGTCAGCTAATTTTACAAGCTTTTATAGATTTTACAAGTTCTTTAAAACTTTCATGGAAAAAGTTTTCATTTCAGGTAACTGTTTTATAGCATAAGAAAAGAGTGAAAATAACCAGATTAATTTTAAGAAACAAATATAATAATTCCAAAATTTGACAGTTTTCCTCAAAAAAATTTAGACCAATTTTACATATAAATAAACATATAGATGCAAAATCTTAAAAATACTAGCAAAATTGATTGAAATCATTAAGAGTAACACACGGTACCACATTGGCCTTATCCAGGGAATGTAGAGATAGTTTAGTATCAGATTATAGCACATGAGTTGACCTGAGCAAACCAAGCATATGATGATATCCATTTCTTTATCTTTAAATGGATAAAAATTTATCTTTAAGGTATTCTTACAAATCTGTGAGGAAAAGACTACAGAAAATTGGCAAGGGACACATGAAGTTTAATTAATTTCTTTAATCGAAGAGAAACCTTGAAATAATGAGATTCAATTTTTTTTTTTTGTCTCTTAAATTGGAAGGATGAGGGGCACCTGGGTGGCTCAGTCATTACGCGTCTGCCTTCAGCTCAGGTCATGATCCCAGGGTTCTGGTATCAAGCCCTGCATCAGGCTCCCTACTCAGTGGGAAGCCTGCTTCTCCCTCTGACTCTCCCCTTGCTTGTGTTCCCTCTCTCGCTGTGTCTCTGTCAAATAAATAAAATCTTAAAAAAATTAAATTGGAAGGATGAAAAAAACTTGTTAATTTGATATTCAGGGTTAGAGAAATTTTGATGAATCAAAGAATTTCGTTCACTGTGGGTGTGAATACTTTTTAATTCTCGGAATACATTCCAAGGAGATAATTAAAGCTATTACTAATATTAATGCTAGTGGTACATATATCAGATGGAGAAAACTGGGGGAAAAAAAGTTTGTTCAGTAATAAGGATTTATTGTATAAAGTTTTGTGTATCCAAAAATGGAATATGTACTTAATAAAATCATATTTTTAAAGAATGTAAACTTTTTGAACAAAATGATCACACAGTATGCACATAATTACTTTTGAAAAGAAATAAAACAAAAAAGATTGTCTCTTAAAATGTAAACCAACACTGTCCCTCAAAAGTGAGATTATAGGTAATATTTGCTTCTTCACAGCTTCCTGCTTTTTCAGATTCTTTCCTTTTGTGAAAATAAAAGGCACTTAAAACTGAAGTTCAATGATGTATAAAAAAATGATAGTTGAAAATGATGGACTCAGAGATCAAGGTAACATTCTTTTAGTAGAGAATTTCTACTATGAAAATACCTGATTTTCATTCTTTTAGTAGAGAATTTCCATTAATGAAAATACCTGATTTTCATACTTTAACAAGAGTGCTGGTCTTACCATTTATTAATTTTACATAAATGAGAGGACAGGAATCTGGGAAATATCACTTTATTTATATAAGGTATTGAGCATAGAAATAGGAGAAGTCATGATAATATTTTAAAACACTTCATTAATTCCATTGAAAAATGTGTTAGTTGGAGTATTAAGGTTGATATTTTTATGTCTACATTGTCACTTCATCTTTGGAAAATATAAAGTGTCTCTAGTTCATAATCCTAGCCTCCTTCCAAAATTACCTTCTTGCCTAGATTTCATATCCTACGAAGCTTTTCTATATAGTGTTACCTAGGCACAGAATAATGAAATGGTCTAGGAAAGACCTTTAATTCTTGTTTATCCTTGTGATTTGGGGTTTTACTTGTGTCAGTTGACATTTTTTTGTTTGTTTGTTCTTTTCCTCCAGTTAAATAAAGGAGCTAAGCCATGTAAATCAAATAAATGGGGATGTTTCCCTATTCACCAGGCTGCATTCTCAGGTGCCAAAAAATGCATGGAAATAATATTAAAGTTTGGTGAGTAGAGGCTTTCATACATTATATACTATAAAGAAACCTATTCTGCTGGATGCTATTTGAAAAATATTTAATAGAGATTATACACAAGGCTTTTATATAAGTCTAAATATCCTTTTTTAAAAAAATTTATAATGTTTGTCCTCTTGAATTCTGTTTTCCTCTGAAGGTGAAGAACATGGATATAGCAGACAGTCTCACATTAACTTCGTGAATAATGGAAAATCTAGTCCCCTGCACATGGCTGTTCAAAGTGGTGACTTGGAGATGATTAAAATGTGCTTGGACAACGGTGCCCATTTGGAACTGATGGAAGTAATTGTTCACGTTCTACATGCTGCTTTTATTTAGGGTTGTCATAAATTAGTTTCCAAAATGCTTTATAGCTCTTTTACAGTTAATTCAAATTGCAGCAGGCATTATTTTTTGCTGCTCATGTAGAAGCAGAACGAGAGAATATCCCAGATTTCAACCTAGCCAAAGAATTTTGAGAGCTATCCAGAACACTTGCAAACACAAATACAGGACAGGTGATGATATGGATAATGATAGTAGAGGTACTGTCAGAGCTGTCAAAAGCTCTCAGACTGCAAGTAAGCAAAATTGCTAGCATGATTCTTACATTAATGCTTGATTTTGTTGACCTGGGAAGAAAAACCTCACAGCTGAATTTAGGTCATATCCTTAAATTTGGACTTAAATATTGATTCTGATATTAAAACTCTTTACAGAATGGGAAGTGCACACCCCTTCATTTTGCTGCCACCCAGGGAGCCACTGAGATTGTTAAATTGATGATATCCTCCTATTCTGGTAGCAACGATATTGTCAACGCAGTGGATGGAAATCATGAGACACTCCTTCACAGGCAGGTTTCCTACCTATCATTGTGTGTACACATTTATAGTCTGCATGTGTTAAATTATACCCTGCAAGGAAAAAGTTAACACTTAGAGTAGCAGAGATTCTATAGTTCAAAAGAAAAGAGCAGAGAGAAAGATCCTGTGTTTCAACTGGAATCTCTATGTTCCTCTGGAATTAGAGTGTTAAATAGAATTTCTTAGAAGAAAATCTCTAGTGGCATGTTCTGGATCATTTCTTAGGCCAGTGGGTATAGGCTCAAGATTAACTTTCTATATACTCAGGAGATCAACGTACATGCTTTTCTAAGCCTTTTCTTATTTGTTTCAATTCCTTATGTGTGTCTTCTCATTTTTAATAGGGATAATGGAGCAGTTACCTTTGGATGTTCCACTTTTCCCACCTCTTTCTGCTCACCCTCACAATTTTAAGTATTTTCAAACAGTTTTTAGGAAATGGTGGCCAAGCTCCAAACAAGATAAAAGTTTAACAGGAATACACATCAGAGGAAAAAAAAGCATCTGAAACTGTAGGCTTACTAGATGCTAGTATGGACTGAGAAGGGAAAGTAAGGAGTAAATGCTTCCTGTGTGAGTGAAAGAAGGAGCTGAGATGAGCCTTCCCTCTCTCTGCCCTTGCCTTTCTCTCCTTCTCACAAATTGGTATTTGCGAATAAAAGATTGGTGATATGAAAATGGCTAGTAAATCAGAATAAAAACAATAGAATAACCTCCAGACTGGAGATTCTCAAATACCTGCATATTAGAATTATGGGGGTAGTTTATAAAATCCCAATGCCAGTTCATAACCCAGATTACATCAGATTCTTTGGGATGGTCTTGGGAACTTTTTAAAACTCTATAAACTATTTCCAGGTTTTAGCCAATTTAGAAACCCCATGATCTGGATATAGTTAAAATGTGTCCATTTGGATCACAGCTTTAATGTACAAGTATGCATAAGGAATTATTTTAGAAAAATAGATCATTTACTTGACCCATATGTGTCCTCAGCCTGGTGACTGCTCTAGTTGGACATATTCAACTTGGACTGGCTGTAGATTTCTTGGACCAGTTCAGTCCAATTCTGATTATTCTAATACTGATCTATAATCCTGGAATGTCCTTCTAATAGCCGATGACATTTGGAGTTTATCTTGAGCTTCAAAGGGAAGTTTGCTCTTTGGGCTAGAATTCTTTTTGTTACCATACGTTGTTCTGACTGAAACGGTAAGCTTTGGAGTAAGGGGAATAGGGTGCCAGCCCTATCTGGCTATGTAACATTCGGCAAGTCATTAACATCTCCCAGCCTCAATGTTAAGATCTACTGAGAATTTGCATTTTTAGCGAACTCCCAGCTGGTGCAAGTGCTGGTCTATGGTCCACACTGAGCAGCAAATCTCTAAACTGGGGAGATAGAAGAATAAATTGAATGGGGCCTTAATGTTTTATTCATTTCCTATAATTGCTAAACCTATTTCATGTAATTTATTTATTTATTTATTTATTTTAAAGATTTTATTTATTTGACAGAGACAGAGATAGCGAGAGTAGGAACACCAGCAGCGGGAGTGGGAGGGGAGAAGCAGGCTTCCCCTCGAGGAGGGAGCCCGATGTGGGACTCGATCCCAGGATCCTGGGATCGTGACCTGAGCCGAAGGCAGACGCTTAACGACTGAGCCACCCAGGCGCCCTATTTCATGTAATTTAAATGTAATACAACCTCTTGTGAATTTGGGGTGAAAATTGATAAGCTGATTCTGAAATTTATATACAAAAGGCTAAGAATAGCTGAGATAATCTTAAATAGGAACAAAGAAAAAAGATCTGCAATAGGAAACAAAGTATTTTTTTTAAGCATTTTATTTGACAGGAGAGACAGGGAGAGGGAACACAAGCAGGGGGAGTGGGAGAAGGAGAAGCAGGCTTCCTGTGGAGCAGTGAGCCTGATGCGGGGCTCGATCCCAGGACCCTGGGACCATGACCTGAGCCGAAGGCAGATGCCTAACGACTGAGCCACCCAGGCGCCTGAAACAAAGTTTTCAATCATTAGTATTAACATTTGTTACAGAGGTGCTTTAATATAGGTTGAAAGTTTTTACTGGCTTTATTAATATTATCCTTATGACTGGCTGTGAAATAATACAAAAGTGACTTCAGTTCTCCCCAAAATTTGTCTTTGGCTTCATGAAACCTTAGGAAAGCTAATGCTGCCTTGTTAACTTTTGGCAAAGAAAGGGCATCTTGAACACTGCAGATGAATTTTAGGTGCATCTTGCATGCAACTGTTTTTATTCCCCATGATTGCAGTGATAACAAACCTGTTCTTTTGTTTTGTTTTAAGCTCTTAGGACAGATGTCACTACTCACTTCACATCCTCATGATGATTTTACAAGGAGAAAATCATTTAACTAAAAGATGAGGAGGAAAACCTTGTGATATATTTGAACTATTACTATTACTCTGAAAATATGGTCCTCCTCACAACCAATTACAATTTTTTAATAAAATCTTATATTTCAAATTATACAAAATTAATTCTGAAAGGTTATTGATTGCCTAGCATTTTATTATGTTAAATGGTCATTTAAATTGACCTTATGAGTGTAATATAGTAGCTTATTATATTTATATCAGCAGTACCTTAACATGTGTGTCACTCTCTTTTTGCAGAGCCTCACTATTTGATCACCATGAACTAGCAGACTACTTAATTTCAGTGGTAACTATTCCATGGACAGTTTTTTATTTTATTACTATTTCTAGTTGAAAAATCATAAAGTTACAGCCAAGTTTTTTTTTTTTTTTAAGATTTTATTTATTCGAGACACAGAGATAGAGAGCATGAGCAGGGGGAGAGGCAGAGGGAGAGGGAGAAGAAGACTCCCCGCTGAGCCAGGAGCCCGATGTAGGGCTCGATCCCAGGACCCTGGGATCATGATCCGAGCTGAAGGCAGATGCTTAACCATCTGAGCCACCCAGGTGCCCCAAAATAAGCCAAGTTTTAATTTGTTGCTTCTCAACAAAAAAGTTTACAAAAAGATGATTGACACATTTACAAATAGGATATAATGTGAATGAATACATTCAGGCCAGACGTCATTGCCATGCAGTTGGTCAGAAGTACCGAAGTGTGCTTTTGATACCTGGATCCACGTTTTTAGTGTTGGGAGTTGGTGGGTACATGGCAGGGACAGTTCTGTGAACCAGTCCTAGAAGAGGGTTAGGCTTTGCAACCCTGCTGACTCTTCCATGCACGAGAAGCTTCGAGGTGGAAGCAGGACAAGTAGCACATGTTGCTTCCACCATTCACTGTAAGCTTCTACCCCAGCTGCCTCAGTGAAAACAGTGAAAAACTGAGAAATTAAAAATACTGTCCAAAGCTTGTTACAAGTGAAAGCACACAATCTTTTTCATTCGAAGAAGTGTACTCAGTTGGCTTTTGAGTTAAATTTTAACAAGTCATTTATACAGATAAATATATGGTGTGTTTATTTAAGCCCCACCATATCAACAATGAATGTAATTCCATTTGTAATGTTTATTGTGGGTTTGTTGTCAATAGCAACATTGCAACTGTGATGTTTACATAGAGGAATCCTGGAAAGATTCATTATATGCCGTAGTTTTGTCATGCATGGTTTCCTGCAAATGCAGCCATGTCTTCACCTGGCAAGAGAACTGTGGCAGAACCTCACTAACCAACATGAGATTTTCAAAGGGGACACTGGTGCTGTTGTCCTCTGTATTTGCTGGGTCTGCCCTAAAACAGGGAAATATTCACAGTCGGAGTTTAAGCTATTTTTATTACCTGTCCAAAAGATAGAATTCAAGGGGCGCCTGGGTGGCTCAGTCATTGGGCGTCTGCCTTCGGCTCGGGTCAGGATCCCAGGGTCCTGGGATCGAGCCCTGCATCAGGCTCCCTGCTCCGCGGGAATCCTGCTTCTCCCTCTCCCACTCCCCCTGCTTGTGTTCCCTCTCTCACTGTCTCTCTCTCTGTCAAATAAATAAAATCTTTAAAACAAAAACAAAAAAAACAAAAGATAGAATTCTTTCCATGAACTTTTTTAAGCCTTTGTTTTTGGTCATGTAAAATATTATAACCATAACACGTCATGATAAATACTTTATCATTTAAAATATATATGATTTTTAAATATAAATTTTCTCAAGTATTTGGCTAAAATTTTACTTTAGGATCTGAGTTAGTTCAGTTATTTAAGTTCATCTATTTCAGATGTAGATTTTTTTAAAAAGTGAACAACTTCTTGTGAAAGTTTTAAAAATCACATATGCAATAAATTTGGAAGGTTTTTGTATTATGGATATTTAAAAATCTTTTCTTACGTTGAGAACTAAACTATTGCTATAGACCAGAGGATTTTATTTTTATGATTTACATAGTAACACTGATCTATTGCCAGACGTCAAACAAAAAGTTAGCATGTGAGGATAATTTTTGTTGTTGAAATTGTAAAAGAATGTCTTGATTTCTGATATTACAACATATGAATTATAGGGAAATTCCAAGTAGTTCTGTAGTTATGTGCTTGAGTGCTAGCCATATTATGGATGCTCTATTTTAATGAATTAACATTATTTACAGATTGCAATGTAAGCTAATTTGTTCATAAGCTCTTTGTTGAATAACTTGTTTTATTTTAGGGAGCAGATATTAATAGCACTGATTTGGAAGGACGTTCTCCACTTATATTAGCAACTGCTTCTGCATCTTGGAATATTGTAAATTTACTACTCTCTAAAGGTACTACGAAGGGCCTCGCCAAGCTTTTAGAACTAGTACTCAATTAGATATTAAACATTTATTGGCCATTTATTGTGTGCCAGGCATCAGGCCAGGTGCTGTGAATACAAAGATAAATAGAATACTTTCCCTGTCTAGAAAAATTTTCAGTCCAGTAAGGGTGTGGTATTTAAAAAGATAATTTCAGAACAATAATAGACAACACTTACAAAGCAAGTATTTTATTGCAGGTACACTGCTGAACATTTTATCTACATTCTCTCAATGATTAATCCTGTGATGTAGGTACTATAACTGTCCCTCTTGTAGGTACTAACCTGATGTGAAGATTACAGAGAAGAGAGCTACTGTCCCTTCTTTTTTCTTGCTATCTAATCTGTCCATCTTTATATTTTATGCTTTAAAAGCTAAGATCTCATGTATTAACATAACAAATCATATATTCTCTACTCCCCCTACACACACACACACACACACACACACACTAAGGTAAACCCATTTTAAATACAGTTTTCTTGTCTAAATAAAGTTTCCTGTAAGTTAATGGTTGACAAAGTTTTAAGTAAAAAAAACTTTTATTTTCTTAAATTGAAAATCCACCGTAAGTAATGCTTTAAATAAATAAGTAGAAGTTATATTTATATTGTGTTTTATAGGTGCCCGTGTAGACATAAAAGATCATCTTGGACGTAATTTTTTGCATTTAACTGTACAGCAACCTTATGGATTAAAAAATCTGCAACCTGAGTTTATGCAGGTAATATATGTATATGTACATGGATTTCCATAAACTGAGTTGGGTTCAATAGAGAGTACAGTGATTTTGCTTAGTATGATTTTTATTATTATGAAGGCTGATTCTGGAATTTAAAAATTATGTTAAAATAAAGATGCCATATTTGAATATTTATTTACAAGACAGTGGTGATGATTATGATAATGATAACACATTTCACTGGGATTGAATTTTCCAAGTTACCAAGGGTTCCCATATATCCCCATCTATAATGAGTCAGCTTACCATCACTCTTTGAACCATTATGAATTGCATATCAGTGGAAAAGCCAGGTACTTGAGTAAATTAGCAATATTTCAACATCAGTTAAGAAAAATCATTCAACATATTTGACTTGACAGGTTGAAATGTGATCTCCATATTTATATTCACCAGCTCATACTTGCTGAGTGACTATTAGGTGTATCTGAAGTTCATCATATTTTTGTAATTAGATTTTAATATTGTCAAAGTCTTTAATAAAGAATAAAAATACTTTAAATATTTTAAAAATAGAAATTTATTGATTCGATTAAATGCTTATTTGCTCTTTGCTTTTTATTTAATATTCACATAAAAATAAAGTAAATCTGGGCGCCTGGGTGGCTCAGTTGGTTAAGCGACTGCCTTCGGCTCAGGTCATGATCCTGGAGTCCCGGGATCGAGTCCCGCATCGGGCTCCCTGCTCGGCAGGGAGTCTGCTTCTCCCTCTGACCCTCCTCCCTCTCATTCTCTCTCTCTCAAATAAATAAATAAAATCTTTAAAAAAAATAAATAAATAAAAATAAAGTAAATCTAATTTCAGCATCTCATCCCTTTTGCCTAACAGAACACGTTAGCATTAAGCTCTTAAGTCTTATTTGGGGGAAAAATGTAAAAGGTGGGCTGAAGTGGGTGGCCTGTAGCAAAATACGTTTAGAAAATGCTCGAACATGTTAAGTACATTTCTTATTCTTAGGATTTCTCAGAGCCCTTAATACAGTACTATACATTTTAGAAGACTGCATACACCATCATCCATATTTATTTTACTCCAGTACCTTTAAGTTATTTATATTTTTGCCCTCAAGGTATACATATTGATCCTTATTGGGAAATACTGTCCTACAGAATAGTTTGAAAAATACTATATTAGCATGAGAACAGAACCATATTTAGAATATTCATTTTTTTCCATAGATGCAACATATTAAAAAGCTGGTAATGGATGAAGATGATGACGGGTGTACCCCTCTACATTATGCATGTAGACATGGGATTCCTGTCTCTGTAAATAACCTACTTGACTTTAATGTATCCATTCATTCCAAAAGCAAAGATAAGAAATCACCCTTACATTTTGCAGCCAGGTAAGGGTCAGTTTATGTGACATCTGAGCATATCTTCTCTCTGTTTAATATTTGCTTTGAAAACATGAAACCTAATTTTTTCAAGTTACGGGAGAATCAACACCTGTCAGAGGCTTCTGCAAGACATGAGTGACACGAGGCTTTTGAATGAAGGTGATCTTCATGGAATGACACCTCTCCACCTGGCAGCAAAAAATGGGCATGATAAAGTAGTTCAACTTCTTCTGAAAAAAGGTGCATTATTTCTCAGGTGAGGATATGTGATCAGAATATTTATATATTCTTTTTAATTGGCCATTTTCTGGCTTTTTTTCTATCTTATTTTTAATTATGATAGTTAACTTTCTATCTCACGAAGTACTTTTATCCATCTTATATTTAATCCTCAAAACATTTCTCAAATATTGAAAGGGACATCAGTGTTATTTCTAATTGACAGATAAAGATGTCACGATTTATAAAGTTGAAGACTTCATTTGAGGTCACAGAATAAGTGGCTTTGTGCGAAGTAGTTCTCAGAACCTTTGAAATACAGTTCTTCATATTTTGCTTCATCATGCTACCATCCTTTTATGCAGATACATGTGCACACACACATCCCATACAAATTCAGACTTTTTAATTCAGTCTGATGAATGATGGACATGAAAAGATGCTTTTACACTGCAACACCAGACATGAAGAACTCCTGAATTTCATTATACTTAAAGGAAGTCTAACACAAGGAGCAAAGACAAAATTATTAAGCATTTAAAAATGTAGTATTATTAAATGACATCTTTGTAAAAAAAAAAAAAAAAAAGTTTTATAGAGGTTTGGTGAGCTATTTTCTAATTTTACCAGCACGGAAGCAAAGAACTCATTAGATTAATGTTCAAAAGGCTAATGTTCATTTTTTTTTTTTTTTAAAGATTTTTATTTTTATTTATTTGAGACAGAGAGAATGAGAGACAGAGAGCATGAGAGGGAGGAGGGTCAGAGGGAGAAGCAGACTCCCCGCCGAGCAGGGAGCCCGATGCGGGACT
The DNA here is from genome assembly GCF_011800145.1 of Mirounga leonina. Lineage (NCBI taxonomy): Eukaryota > Metazoa > Chordata > Mammalia > Carnivora > Phocidae > Mirounga > Mirounga leonina. Next base: position 22,802,719 of record NW_023270415.1, on the reverse strand, counting down.
CGATCCCGGGACTCCAGGATCATGACCTGAGCCGAAGGCAGTCGCTTAACCAACTGAGCCACCCAGGCGCCCCTAATGTTCATTTTTTTATCAGAGCACCAATCATGCAAAGTAGGGTTGCAGCTGCAAAAGGAATGCTTTGCTCAGTTCCTTCCTCTAAAGGGACACCAGGCAGTGGACATGCAAAGGAGATCCCAAATGGATCCAGGCCAGAGACTTGTTGCTTTTAATTACATCATAATAACTGAAATGGTGAGGTTGCCTTTGCATCCTAAAATAGTTGTTCACTAGCACTGAAATTAAATTGTGTCAGGATCTCATGCTTTTTTTTTTTCTATCTCTGATTTGGAAAAATGACCAGCCTTGATTGTATTTACATCTTGAATTTCTGTGAGAAAGGACAAACATTTTCTAAAGGGATTAAGAAAGCATCTTTCAGGGGAGCCTGGGTAGCTCAGTCATTAAGCGTCTGCCTTCAGCTCAGGTCATGATAGTCCCCACATCGGGCTCCCTGCTCCGTGGGAAGCATGCTTCTCCCTTTCCCACTCCCCCTGCTTGTGTTCCTGCTCTTGCTATCTCTCTCTCTGTGTCAAATAAATAAAATCTTTAAAAAAAAAAAAAAAAATCAGAGCACAAGAGGAATGCTCTCTTCAGACCCAACGCTTAGAAGAATAAGTAGCATTAAGCTAAACATCTTAAGACCAACTGTTGTAAGATGATATTATCATTAGCAATACCTAGTGGCCATGAAGACTAATACTACCATCATGGAATTTTTTTCTTAAGATTTTACTTTTAAGCAATCTCTACACCTTCTGTGGGGCTCGAACTCACAACCCTGAAATCAGGAGAGGGGTGCTCTACTGACTGAGCCAGCCAGGCACCCACCCCCCATCAAGGAAAATTTTTGATATGATATTCAATTAAAGAATAAAATAAGATTTAAAACAGTGTGTATAAGTACATTACAGCCTTGAAAAAAATATGTACAACACAGACATGCTAACTCTGGTTTTACCCACCCCCAGATGGTTGATAATGTGTTTATGTACTTTTATATGTTAATCTACTAAATTAAAAAATATGTGTGAATCACATTCTAGGAAGGTTATTTAAGACCACTAGGCTTGAAATTAGCTCATTTGTTAGAAATCTGTAATATTTAGTTGCTAGAACTCATTTTGTTGTTGTTGTCATCCGACTCACCTTTCCAATGGGCAGCATCCCTTCCCACGATTCATCTGTGAAGTGAATGCACAGCTTTTTTCTTAACTCTTTAACAGTGACCACAATGGCTGGACTGCTTTGCATCATGCTTCCTTAGGCGGGTACACTCAGACCATGAAGGTCATTCTTGACACTAACTTGAAGTGCACAGATCAGCTAGATGAAGAAGGGGTATGTACTGTGTTCCTCATACCTACCCAGTGTCTTGGCATAGAAGCTTCCAAAATTGCAAGAAAGCCTCCTTCTTAGCCACTCTCTTTCCTTCCTTGCTGCATTTATACTCTTTTTTGGGTTCTTACTCTGCAGGGGAAAAGAATAAGGAGAATGCCAACGGGGTGGATGCATGTTGAGAACACCTCTTAAGTCTCATAGAGACTCCACAGGCCCATGTAGATAGATGAAACAATTTTCACTATTCCCTGGTGAACCAAGAAAAATGAAGAGGTTAGGGATAAGTTTTCATAAAACTAAGTGTACTGGATTTCAGGACTATCCTTTATTCTGCTATGATGTTCTCCCTCTTTTTATGGAGTGTATTAAAATAAATGCATATTCTTTCATGAAATGATAGAGGGTTGTCACTGCTTTTTGAAATGTCTCTGTGGCAGAATTAAAGACTGGCAACCTTCTAGCAATTTATTTTTTTTTTAATTTCACAAGCCTGTGAAAACCCCAAATCTGGAAATCATTGCTCTAAGACAATAAATCTCTTAGAAGAATTCTGTGTTCAATTCAATATCCTTACCCTGAAAGTTTGTCATTTATCCTTGTGGAATCATCCCACAGCAAAAACAAAATAAAATGAACCACTTTGAATTCCACATATACACACACAGCACCCCTCTCCCTCTCCCTGCTCCCACACGATGTTCGAACTATAAGTTCATTATGCAAAGCCTGATTCTTAACACTGGCTTTGAATTTTATGATTTTGGTATTAACTAGTTAAGTTTGTTAATAATTTATTTTAAGCAGTCCAACAATGAAAGCAGAGAAATAGCCAAAGGATGAACAGCCATTGTTACTGGATTTTCTGTGTTGTATTTTTTCTAAAAGAACACTGCGCTTCACTTTGCTGCGAGGGAAGGCCATGCCAAAGCTGTTGCACTTCTTCTGAGCTCTGAGGCTGACATTGTTCTGAACAAGCAGCAGGCCTCCTTTTTGCATGTTGCAATTCACAATAAGCGGAAGGAGGTGGTTCTTACAACCATCAAGAACAAAAGGTATGCTGTCTCCCTATCCCACTGTCATTTAGTGTCCTCTGACGTGTGGGATGATAGATATCCTGAGAAGAAACAGGAAAAGAATAAGTTTCAGCTGTTAACCAACATTCCTTAAACATCACTTGTTTACATAAAATATTTAACTCTTTGGGTAGCAACAAACATGTTACTTAACCTCTCCAGTTTTTGGTTTCCATCTGTAAATTATGGGAGCATAGATCGCCTTCATAACACCCATGTAAGACGCATGGGCTTCAGACATGTGTCTAGTCATTGTCTAGCACATTCTGCCCTGATCTGCCTGAATCTGCCCAACATTCTCTTGTTAACAGAAATGTCAAACCTGAATGTTGGTGAAAATAATCTCCAGGGTATATCCATGCTGTTATTAGGGCCATTTATTGGAATTTCTCTTAACACATGATCTTTTGTGATTGTGGATTTTTAAACCATACTCTAGGGAGTTTTAATGATGAAGTTGGAGGGTAGTTTGTCCTACTTTTTGTACATAAACTTTTTGTATAATCACAGAAATGCTCAAGGGGCCAGTGTCACCCAGTCATGGACACACAGGCGAGCCATGTCCTATTCAAGACAGATCAAGCCTGTGTTTTGATCTCAAGATCCCCCTGCTGATCATTTCTTTGAAACACTAGCCAGTGCAAGTGTGCAACTGGAAGTTTTCTACTTATTCAGATATTCTAGATGAATTTTACTGATAGGGTTAACAGAAAATTTGGATACTTTTTAGAAGTACTCTCTTATGACATAGATCGGATCTTGGAGGTAAATGTCTCTTCTTTACTTCCTGTTGGGGATTTATTTCCCCCTTGGTATCATAAGTATCTTCTTGTTCTGTCCAACTGGATGGTGATGAAGAAAGCAGGCTACACAATCTTCTGGCAGAATCCATGCTTATTAATGTATTTGACACATGTTGTTTTGTAGTTTAATGCAACACATGGTGTATACATGGATTAAATGTTAAATGTTGTGTGTCCAGTACTCTGTTGTTATTGTATATACATGAATATGACTATCTCTACTCAACATGACCAGCTCATACTATTTCATGATTTCAGGATGAAAAGAAGGTAATAACTTACCTTCTTTAGAAGGCATTTAGAGAAAGAGAATAGTGATTATAACAGCCATCCTGGAATTTGCCCACATTTCTAATTTCCATTAATGGACAAGGATCCTATTAATGGATTGATACTGATTCACAGATTGGTTCCACTGGAACAAATTCAGGTTTCTTCTAAAGATCTAATCTTGAATCTCAACTGGCAGCTTTGTTGTATAGAACAGCAAGATTAAGACCTTGTGTTTGTTTTATTATTATCACCATTGTTATTTTTTACAGATGGGAAGAATGCCTTGAGGTTTTTAGTCATTATTCTCCAAGCAATAAATGTCCAGTCATGGAAATGGTAGAATACCTCCCTGAATGCATGAAAGTAAGCTCTCCAGATAGAACTGCTTCTGGGTATATGCTTGGCATGTAATATAATATGAAGATTTGTTGTTGTAATCACAATGTAAAGAATAGTAATTTTCATTTTTAAAGTAAAGTTTCTAGTTTCCCGTAGGCTATCAATCAGGGAAGTCAGCCAACAAGTATTTAGTAAGGACCTACTTGGATTAAAGAATGCTGTTAGGTGTTGGGTTAGGAAAATATAGGCAACAGATTTTTTTTTTTTTAATTTTATTTATTTGAGAGAGAGAGAATGAGAGAGAACACATGAGAGGGGATAGGGTCAGAGGGCAAAGCAGACTCCCTGCCGAGCAGGGAGCCCGATGCGGGACTCGATCCCGGGACTCCAGGATCATGACCCGAGCCAAAGGCAGTCGCTTAACCGACTGAGCCACCCAGGCGCCCTAGGCAACAGATTTTTTTATTCACATGATCCAAGTCTAGAAGAGAGACTACTAATGGTGGTCACTGGCTGAATAAAGCTCTAGGTGGCTTTTTGGAGCCATGCATGTTATTATTTCAAATCTACAGTAGTTGTTAACATTTAGCACCAGGATGCCTCCCTTAAGGACCCAGATATCTGGCTTTCTGTAAAAATCAGATCTGATTACGGGGCCTCCTGCTCACGGGGAAGGAACTGCTGGGCTACTAGCAGCTGCTTCCTTTAGATGGGGCAAACACTACTCCCATTTGGTACACCTCTTCCTTTTGTATACTGCATCTAATGCCTACTGTTGGTTGCCATGTATTGTTATTCTGGTGCAACTGCTCTCCTTATAGTAGAGAGATATTTAGTTGTAGTAGAGATGTAGTAGATGTAGTAG